>NC_092047.1:106686295-106995228 GCF_003086295.3 Arachis hypogaea | reverse complement strand
TTCAGTGCAGGTGGTTATGGATGAAATCGAAGTAAATGCGATGCAATACTCCTCGTTTGTTCAATTTGATAATTACACTATTGATTTGGAGATTGAGATGTATGTGGGAGACATTTTATAGATCTATAGAGAGAATGCTCATGAGATTTTTAGATTGTTTGTTAAGGTACAATTTCACTTTCTACTGTTTAAGATTAAGTCTGATTCTAATTTAAAATTTGATAGAATTTTTATGGATTAGGGTTTATTTTGGTACTAATGATGAAAAAAAGTTGAAAGTTGAAATAAAGAATATAATAAAAGATAGTTTAGTCATTCTAAAAAATAACTTTAAATTTAACAGTGAGATAGTTTTGTCAAACGGAATATATCTTTCGTGGATACACAATTTTAGTTTAATTTTTTTGTGATTAATTTTGTCGGTGTTTAAATCTTTTAAGTCAGAAATAATTATTTACTCTTAAAAAAAACTCTTCTTTAAAAAAAAATTATTTTTTCTTTTTACTTTTTGTTTTTCTTTTCGTTATTTTCTAGATTAAAAAATAGGAAGATGTTCACATATACCATCCTACCAAGTTGAAAGTTTTGTGTTCTAATTGTCGAGTCCATGCAAATTTAATTTAAAAAATGTTAAGGATCACGATTTAGTGGAATTGATCTGTTGGGCTGCATTTGTTGTTGAGAATAAAAATACAAAGATACAAAATTTTGTGTTTTTGTATTTTTTTATGATAAGCTATAACAAATTATAAAAATTTAATTTATTCTTATTTTTTCATTTAAAAATTTGAGACAAAAAATATAATTATAAAAAATTAATAAAAATAATAAAAGAAAAAATGAAAAATAAGTTGTATCTCTTATTAATGCCTCTGTATTATTTCTGTCAAAATTGACACAAAATATATTAATTTAATATTTTTAGATATATTATTTCTGTTTATATCTCTTCTATCAAATATTATTTTGTATCTCTATATTTTTGTTTCTGTCTCTATAAACAAACGCATTGTAGATTGGAACTGACAAGGCTAAACTTCTTCATTCGTCTCTCTAATGTCAGGTTTCCACAAAATGTCCTCATCACTTTCTATCTAAATTACCAAACATGGGCTAAGGATTCGATGGTCCCAAAACGTTTGGACCATTAAATGGTCCCATAACAAAACATGTTTTTAAAGTTTTTTTTAACAACTGCTACATAGTCTTTTAACTAATTTTAATTACAAATTAACCCCATATATTTTATTTAATTATAAAAACTGTTTTTTATTTTATAAATTATTATTTTATCAATTACCTATTATGTTTGTTAATAAAAAAAAAACAAAAACAATTCTATTGATCGTAATAAAACTTTTGGCCATTCGAATGGATTAAAAGTTTATATTTGATCCGTGACGTTCGTGATGGACCATAAAATCGTGTTTCCTTGAAAACCAATCGATTGGATTACAGTTTATCACAAAACAATCGATTGAAAATTGCAAGGCAGCATGGTTTTCGCATAAATCAATTGATTGGTCGATCCAATCGATTGAACGATGAATCAATCGATTGGTTTTGTTACTCAATCGATTGAATTCACCAAAACAATATGGATTTGCCAAATTCAATCGATTGATTGTGTATGTGAATTCCAATTTGTTAAGTTAAGGGCAGTTTATAACTGAAAGTTCACTTATTAGGAAATTATCTAAAGAAAATGCTTTTATTATGTCTCTTAATTCTCAACATTGATTATTGGAACTCAACAATGGCTCAGATATTTGCTGGCTATTGCAATTTTGTCAAGTCTTTATAATGGAGGCATATTGTTTCTCAAAGTAAAAGGAAAACAATTGCTTCAGCCCAGAATGGCTGCTATCATTGACTTTGCAGGAGACCAGGTTTGTTTGCAATTAATTCTTTTTTCTTTGATCTTCATCATAACATTGATTACTTTGTGGGGTTTTGTTATTTTTAATACAAAATTTGAATCTGTGGTTAGTGAGGGATGGGGAATCAAATTCAGGGCCATTAACTAGATTTGAATTGTCAGATGGTTTCATTTTCATTCTTAAAGACTAGTATTTTCTTTCTCTTTTTATTTCTTGGTATTTTTTTTTAATTAATTAGCATTCCATTTAATTAATTTTTTGTCCCTTAATAGTTAAGAAAGACTTAAGTTTTTCCTGTGTTGTTGAGCTATAACTATAAGCAATGCTGAAGAGGTTTGGGTAGAAACTTTTGAAAACTTCTCTGTGAAGTTGCCTCTACAGATGTAATGAAAATGAAAGTTTACATTACTTCAAGCAGTCTATAATATTATAGTGTTTCTCTAAGGACTACAATATGCAGGATAATCACATCAGCAAAAGTTTGTTATATTCTTTTCATCTAATTGTCAAATCAAATTAATGGCATATGAATATTTTCTTGAGGAGAGTGTAGACTTTGAACTTATAAGCTAAGGATTAGATGAAATAGATGTAAAAATATTAATATAAGTTTTTCACTTTAATTAGTCAAGAGAAGTTAATGAGTCCTAGCGTTCATATGAGCCCACAATATTAATGAGTCTGATATTAATATAAGTCTTTCACTTGTGGAAGTTGGTAGAGTCTTCATTTTGAATTAATCAAATCTTTTACACAACTCTTCATTCAAAACCCTGTTTTACCTTCCAATCATCATATTCATGTTTATGTATTTGCCAGCTGCCATTGAGGAACAATGAATAGTTAATTAGCAACTTGACCCATTGGCAAATGTTGTTACTATTTTTGGTTGCAGATCATGGCATATCTGTTGTTATCATCAGCATCTTCAGCAATTCCAATAACAAACAGAATGAGAGAAAACTCAGACAATATATTCACTGATTCTTCAAGTACAGCCATTTGCATGTCCATTTTTGCATTCATTTGTTTAGCAGTGTCAGCACTCATCTCTGGCTTCAAACTATCAACTCAACCTTATATATGAAACTTTCATTGATTTTTTTATTTTTTTTACCCGATAAAAATGTTTCACACTTTCATTTAATTGTGTATACCAATCACATGTTACAGTGAGATATGGAGAGTTACTGATTTTTTACCTATACACCAAAATAAATGAATTTTGCTCTACAGAACAAAAACCAAAGGTAATGGCACAAGCAATTCTAGATTTTCCATTTTATTTCTTTACAGAATATAATTATTAATTATACCTCAAATAGAAAATGAAATTATTGACTTTATATTTGGATCTTAGTGGTTTGAACATTCCAACTTTGACCAAGTGAGTTTTTGACTAGTCTCTTTTCAGTGTAATGTTGCCTAAGAGGACTATGAAATGAAATTTTATTGAAGTCCCAATGATGATGTCACTACAAATTATTAATCGAAGTTCCACTCTTCAATCTCAACTAATCTATATTGAAACTTGAAAGCTAAGATTAGAAATAGAATACTAAAAACTGCAAGCACTGCACAAATTTTACAAAGTAATCGACTATTAGAATCTTATAAATGAAACCTTTTTTGCTTTCTTTCTGTGAAACAAATACAACAAAAGAATAAAAGTATTCATCAGCCAACAAAGCTGATTAAAGAACCTTCTTCTGGTCAAACTTTCCTATCACTATGTCTCTAATCTAATACATGTAAACATTCTTGCTTCTTTATCTGTTTCTGTCTTTTGCTATGAGTAACTAAGATCCTATATGCTATACAAAAACATGTCCATGATAGCATCTGCAAAGTGGTGTATTCCAAACTTAGTTCTTTGAAAGAAATGACTCAAGGAATGAGTCATCCTTCCTTTCATCCTTGGCCTTGATGTATACACCATCCGAAAGTTGCGAATTGTTTCCATATGAACCCATTGATCTTCCAAGAGACGTGTAGCCGAAGAGTCCAGAGCCTTGCAGCATGTCTAGGGAAGATGATTCTTGAGTTCCGGTGGCCGGAAGCCTAGGATTGTAAAGTGAATTCGTGAAATTCGGCGCGCTAGAATAACCATTCACGGCCGCAGGCCTTATTGGTGCCGCCGGTGCACTGCTATTGTTTCTATTTAGAGAGTTTCTGTTCATGTTGTAACCTGCGCTGCCGCGTGCTGCAGGCACATCATGGTTGTGTTTCCCTTCATAAGTTGTGATCACTGATTTTATATCAGTCGCGGCTCGCTCAACATGTTTCCTCACTGAACAACCAGGGGCTGTGCATTTGTAATAACTCCTGCAGAAAGAAAAAAATTGAACAATATCAGTTACTAATGTTGTTAACAATTTTAAAAGATTTGTGACACTTCTAAGAACTATTAACTAAAAGGGCTTTGTTTCAATCAGTTAATTACCTTGCATTTGGATTTCCTTTAACTACTTTCTGTCCATATTTCCTCCATCCGTAGCCATCATCAAGAATATCGATTTCGCTTGTAGTTTGAACTACAACTCTAGGTTCCCTAACAGTTCTACTTCCATAGGCTGAATGACCATCATGTTCATTCTCCCCCTTCCTGCAACAAGAACCAGAATTAGTTATAAACAAATTACTTTTCAAATCTTTGTAGATCATTTGTATAATAAGATTATGAAAAAAAGGCATCACAAATATAGAAGAGTAAATTTTCTTCCATTTTTAAAGTATTAGATAAGAGTTGCTTCTAAAATAAAAAACAATAGCTAAACCTTATCCTAGAATTCTCATGCCAATCGATTGAATTGGAATACACATACACAACCAATTGATTGAGTAACAAAACCAATCGATTGAATTGTGAGACCTCAGGTTGTTTTCAAGCATTCAATCGATTGGAGAGTATAAACAATCGATTGAATTACAAAAATCCACTATTTATTCATCGTTCAATCGATTGGGTGATATGACCAATCGATTGATTTATGCGAAAACCAATGCTGCCTTGCAATTTTCAATCGTTTGAGTTATAATCCAATCGATTGGTTTTCAAAGAAACACAATTTTATGGTTCATCACGAACGTCACAGATCAAATATATACTTTTAATCCATTCGAATGGCTAAAAGCTTTATTACGATCAATGGAAGATTTAATTCGTTATTGTTTTTGTTTTTTATTATTAACAAACATAATTGATGATTGATAAAATAATAACTTATAAAATAAAAAACAATTTTTATAATTAAATAAAATATATGGGATTAATTTGTAATTAAAATTAGTTAAAGGACTATGTAGCAATTGTTAAAAAAACTTTAAAAACATGTTTTGTTATGGAACCATTTAATGGTCCAAACGTTCTGGGATCATCGAATCCGGTGCCTAAATACATGTTTTGTTAACACATGACTAAATTAAAGCACTAGGTGCCTATACTACTGCATCAATTATCCAAATGACAGTTAATACTCACGGCTGAAAGATTAACAAGCATGAAATTCAATAAGAGAACTTCTTTTAGTAAACATGGTAACGGAGAATAGAATCACTAACTTATAAATTGTTCTGATTTCAATTACCCAACTTTTTCGTTTCTTATAAAATAAAACTTATCTTGAAACCTCAAATGACTAAGTTATCAAGTAAAAAACAAAATAAAATAATCTTAAAAGATTTATTTTTATAAAAAAGAATAAATAAAATGAAAAAATATTAAAATGTTCTCAATTTTAACATGTTAGATCATTTCTATTAACATAACACGGTAAAATTCAGATAGCAACTTAGACCCAAAAATATCATTAAAGGCAATCAAGAAAATTTCATATTATCAATTTTGGAGAAGCATAGTCCATAGCGCAACAATTAATTATTACTTCAAACTTAGCACATAATATATAAATAAGATAAGAGTGCATATATAGTTAGTGATGAGTTGAAAGAAATAGTAGCAAGAACAAGAACCTTCATAGGAACACTTTTTGAGCATCTTTTCAAGGATCCTAAGCCATGTTGGGTCATCATCAACAACAAGGACTCTTAGACCTGCTGGAAAAGCATCACGTCTTGGTGAAGAGAAGCAACCATTACTTAATTACAATAATTAATTAATTAACTCTCTTCATTCAGCATTACTCAATTAACGCCTCAAATTGCCAATAGTATTACAATAATTAATGACTTGGTGAACACAAATGACTCCATGTATAGGCCGAAATTGATACCCTTCAAACATTGTGGAATTCATAAATAATGATACCATCATAACATTTTCGTGTAATTCCACCCAAAGAACTAGCTCAAGGGAAAGAATTGCCCCCGTGATGATACCCTTCAAGCATTGTGGAATTCATAAAGCTAAGAGCACTAGAGCAGATAATGCTAAAATCTCATAGGCTTAACCTAACCTCAGATTTAGCATAAGAACAATGAGGGTGGTATTATATTATTTTCTGTACTAGTGCCATCTCCATTTTATTTGATTTCTCACTTTTTAGACATATGCAGAAGAGTAAAGAAACTCAAAATCAAGGTTTATTTATAAAGATTTTTTACTAAAATACTCTCATATAATTTTTAACATCTAATTAGTTCATCCTATTAAGCTCATATTCCTTAATCAATAATGTGCTTAAAATTATATGATGCTCAAATTAGAAAACTAATAATAAATTTTTCTTTAATATATGAGAATCACAGATAAAAAAATAAATGGCAGGACATTGATTCTCAGAAGCATTACAAAATCATAGTTGGATTATTTACTTAAACAAGTTGATGGAGGAGGTTACTTAATCAAAAGAACAGAGCATCCACGCGTGCAGGCGCAGACATTCTCATCATAGCATCCTATGCTTAACCTTTGAAAGCCATTAAAGCACAGAAAGATTTGACACATCTTGACAAATACAAACTTGACACTATGGATGCGCTTGTTTTAACTTTCTCTGACAAAACTTTTCACATATTTGTATAAATTTAGAAAATAATCATAATGTAAAAAAAAAAATAAAAAACAGTTTTTGAGCTTTTTCCTTCTTTTTTGGATTTTGGTAAAAGCTAAACAGGGTAGCTTCTAATTAAAATCAGTTTTCAACTTTCTTACAAATTTATAAAAAAGAATCAAGTTGTAAACTAAAATCACTATTTTGAAAATCAGAAACAAACACACCCCTATATCAGTGGCCAATTATCATAAGTGAAAATAGATGTCATCTCAGCATCTTTATGTGAATTTCACACAGATAAGATTTGATACAAAAACTACAGTAGTATGAATTATAACCAAAGGGACCAATACCCATTATTAGTAGTATAGATATTTAACATTTCACACAGACACACACATATGGTGTAGCATATTTCATGGTTTTATAATACCAGAATAACATCTTTTTAAGCTTGTGTTAACCATAAGAACCAAAACAAAAGAGGCAACAACTAGACATGACTACTAGAAATTTCTAACAACTATTCCAGTGGAGATAAAAAAAATTGAAATTTACCCACCTCTCCATTCCATGACATGGGAGACCACCATTGATATGTTCAAATGTCAGTATCTTGCCCACAGCCAGATACTCTAGCACCTGCAAAATGAAGTTGACCAAGCATGTACATACATTCTCTTAACACTAACTTCATATATAGAAATGATAGAACAGAGAAAGGAGGACAGGAAATAAAAGCTTAGGATCACAACCATCAATTAAGGTCTAAGAAATGAAAAATATTGGGAAATCACCAATTAAAACCTCACTAGCTTGCATTATATGACATAATATCTCATAAGAACATGGATAATTAATTATAATGCAAGCAGAATATCAAGAATTTAAGGGATAGCCCTAGTAAGTTATCTGAATTCTCATTCAAAATTGGTGAGTAACTATTACATGCTCACTTCATAACCAAATGATAATCACAGCAGTGTACCTATATTCACTGAGACAAATTCACAAACATGTTCTACTCGTGGTTCACCATATCTCAAACAAACTATCCCAAATTTGAAGATCAATCCTTAATCCTTTCTTCCTCACTACTTTCTTCCTGTCACATTAGATACCAACCCCTTAAACAACTTAATTAAAACCTAAATTCAAAACCTAACTACTAAATGACCAATTAAAAACCTAAATCAATTTATAAGAAGTGCAGGAAATTCTAAGAAAGAAAAAACAAATTGAACAAAGAGAGAAATTGAACACAGTTTCAAAAACAAATTTTAAGAAAGAAAAAACAAAGAGAGAAACAAGTGCAGGAAATTGAACATAAACTATAAGGATCGAAAGATTCGAGAAACTAGGTTGAAGCACAATTCAGATCTCAGTCAAAATCAGCAAGGGATGAGAAATTGAAAACAGAGTGAATAGAATGAACGAAAAGAGAAAATTCTTACCAAAATTGAGATCGAAATCGAGAAGCTGAATCGAAATTTCGAGAATGATTCAAATCGCGCTGAAATCGCAAACCTTGATCGAGAATAAGAATATGAACCGATTGAGGTATGTGACCTAAATCGAGAATAAGAAAAACCGATTTGGATAGATAAACTTGAGTCAGAATCTCTCTAGAGTCAGAATCTCTCTAGAAAGAAATTCGATCTCGATGTGAAGAAAATGGACTGCAAAGGAGATGCCTTGAAACTTGAAACTTGATTTGGTGACGTTGCATATTTGGTAACGTTTTGTATCAGATGTTTATTTTTCTTCATTTAAAAAAAGAATAAAGTATAGTTTTTGTCCCTAACGATTGGGGTGAGTCTATTTGTGTCTGTAACGTTTAAATCATCTTATTTATATCCCTAACGTTTTTAAAAGGGATTCAATGTTATCCTACTATCAATTGTACTAACAAATCAGATTATATTTTTCAATTATTCTCACTTGAATGTATTCATTCTCAATTAGGTCTCACTTGGATGTGTTTGATTTTAATATTATACCCACTATTTGTATTTAGATTCAATTATGTCCTTAAAAAAGTTAATTAAGTAAATGTTGTAGGAATTAGTTTCAACTTTTGATGAGCTGTTTTTCGGGGTGGATCATCGATTCTATCTCAGATATTTGTATTCTAACTTCAAGAAGAGATTTTTAAAATTCAAACTAAAACGTTCATGATGTGTAATTGATTACAGGATAACATTGAATCACTTTTACAAATGTTAGGGATATAAATAGGACGATTTAAATGTTAGGGACATAAATAGGATGTACACCAAACGTTGGGGACAAAAACGATACTTTACTCTTTAAAAATTACATTCTCTTGTTAAAAGTATAATTTTATTAGGATAACTAACATCTTAAAAAGTGTTGAATAAAAAATATTAGTAAATGTTTAAATTCTAGTTAGAAGGAGAAGAAGACGAAAAAGAAAAACAATGCAATATCATAGTGGCATTGAGATAATAATAAAAATATAAATTAATAATTTTAAAAAATAATAAAATTAAAAATAATTTTAAAAATTAAATAATAGAATTAAAAAAAATATTTTTTATCAATTAAAATTATGTATAAAAATAAAAAATATTTTAAATATATTTTTTTATCTCTGATTGAAATTAAATACTGATAAAAATAAATAAATAAACCTAATAACATTTATAAATAGTTAATTTATAAATAATATTTCTAAACTTTTATTTTAATTTTTTTACACATAATAACAATGTAATAAAATTTTTTAATATTTTATTTAATTTAAATTTATAAATCATATACATTCTAAAAGTTAAATAATTTAAATCAATATTTTTGCTTTTAAATTTTTTATTCTTAATATTTAAATTATTTTATTAAATTTATAATTTTAAAATAAAAATATAAAAATTAATTTCTTAAAAATAATAATAAAAAAGTGGCTGAACAGACACGATAGTGCCTCTTGAACTGCTAGTATAAATATAAAATAAGTAAATTTATTCTTTTGTTTTTATTTAGTCTTGTATTAACTCATGTTAATATTTTAAAAAAATTTAAAATTTAAAAGGTTTATATAATAATTAAATCTAAAAATAAAATCAAAATAAAGTAATTTAAAGTTTGAATTGAAATGGTACTTCCTTAAAAATCGAAACAAGTCTAGATTGTTATAAAAATCAGTAAATTTCCCCTCAAAAGCATCAACTTCACTTGCTTCAACAGTGTCTGGCTTCTCCCAACAATTATTGCCACGTGAGAGTAATAGGTAAAATGATCAGATTCATCTTCCAATGCTTCTTTGTGCGCTGGGTGAGGTAAGCCATATTTTTTTTTTATAACATAACACAAAACAACACCGTGAATCTAATATATTTTATACTTAATTGTGCCCAGAAACTCCCAATACAAACGTGTTATTTTGTCAGTCTTCCAGTCGATATAATTACCGATATTTTTGTTAGACTTCCCATAAAGTCTGTTCTGATTTGTAGATGTGTTTGCAAGTATTTGAGTACATTAATTTCTGATCCAAATTTTGCCAAGTTACTCTTATACACTTCCTGTTGTGATGATCCGAACGTGGTATTCAAGATTCTTTCACCTTGTTGAATATGACCAAATTGAATGGCATGAAAGGAGAAACACTCCATTCTTCAGCGGTGTGTTTGAGGTCCTGAAACCCAACAACAGTAGCGGTATAAAACTTGATCCTAAATTTGAGATTTCTCTCCTTGGTCCTAAATCAATTCAAGGTAGAAGAGTTTATGTTGATGTGCTTTCTTGTTATAATGGTCATTTTTACTTGAGTTGTTCAATGGACAGAGACATTTCACTTGTTTGCAACCCAATAACAGGTGAGTTTATAAAACTTCCAAAACACCCTTCAATACTGAAACCCTGCAAGTTCGAAATATCTTGGGGTTTTGGTTTTCACCCAAAAACAAACCATACAAGGCAATGAGAATTCATATCTTTAAACATGATCGTCCTATGGTTGTTGAAATGCTCAGAGTTGGAATATCGAAAACATGGATAAATATTGAGGTAAATTATCTCAAGAATTTAATATATATGTCAGGTTATTCTCTTGCTTTAAATGGGGCACTTCATTGGATTGGTATGGATGTTGATGGCAATACGTCCATATGGGCTTTCAATTTTGACACAGAGAAGTTCCAATCCTTCTCTATGGTGCCCATGGATCAGGGTACAAGACCCGGCATATTTGATTTCAGGGGTTTTCTCTATTTGATATATTTGAATGAGCTGCTAGTCACAATGTGGATGATGAAAAAATATGGAGTTGGAGAATCTTGGATTCCCATTCTCGTAAGTTCTGATAGAAATGCTAATTCTTTCGTAACCATGTCTCATGATTTCGCTGCCTTCCATGATCGTGAAAATAAAGAATTAAAGATTTTTCATACTCACCGTAACAACAACATTCAGATGTTTAATCTTGTTCCTACTCTTATCCCACTGAAGGATATTATCATCGGAGATAATGTGGAGGTCCAAAATATTTACTCAGCAGAGGTCTACACCAAATTGATGTTCTGTTAGTTTTAGGAAATCATTTCATTTGATATCCCTTCTTTTTATTCATAGCAAATTTTTGCTTGATTGTTTTAGATTTACATTATAATGTTCACATTTTATTTGGTTGCTTAATTATTGTCTCTTCCTACTCAAACTCAATAGTGATTGCAAAATTGTTTGAAAATTTCTTTTTCTAAACTATTATAATTTGAAATATAATTTAAATTAATTCAATTTAATTTATAATCCCTGTTCTAATTTTATTGGTTTAATCACCTTTTGACGAAACAAAATTTTAAATTTTGAATATTAGAAAATAAAGAACTAATTTAAATTCACAAATTTATTTTTTTTTAATAAAAACAATTTAATGTTTTTACAACAGTGTACTCTCTACACTAAACATCAATTTTTATGTATTTGTACATGTAGATATATTTTTTTATTAAATAATTAATTATCAGAATAATCAAATTTATTTACAAACAATATAATAAAATTATTTTATAAAATATAAAATTTGTTTTTCTATATAAAATAGTTAATTAGAGACTGATTTTTAGTATATTCATAGCATAATTATATAATTATATGTTGACTGCCATTGTTATGAGATTAAAATATAAAATATTAAAATGTTAGATGCACAATAAAATTCGATCACTAAATTAATTATCATATATTTTTGTATAATATATTATATATTGTTTAACTCATTTTCAATGCGAATTGTATATGTTAATATATATATTTTATTTTATATAAATAATTGATTTAAACTGATTTTTTATAAACATATAATATGATTGTATTTAATATGATCGTGTATGATTAATTAATAATTCATCAATATAAATAGCATTTGCAATCTAGTTATATATCATTTGCAGTAATTACTTCATTCCTAAAAGAAGATGAAATTAATACTACTAATCATATAATCGTATCATCTTCAAATAGATCCTAATCGGTAGCTAAGTTGAGTCTTACGTGTAGTTTCTTAATTCAATTCAAGTTAAAAAAAGAAAGAAAGAATCTTCAATTCCAAGATCATAGTTAACAATAATAATAGTTAAACTGAACCTGGCGACAAGCTTCAAAATAATTAAAGGAAATTAACAAAGATGTATCTTGATAATTGAGCATTAATATTGTACTAGTGCTAATAAGACATGGCTTAGAGTCAATTTTTTTTTGTTTTAATAATCTTGATGTAGAAAGAAAGAAAAAAAAGGCTGGTTGTTGGCATAAACAAGTTGATTAATTGGTATTCAATTAATTTAGGGTTTATTTCATGATATATAATTCAATAAAAATGTCTAAAATATCTTTTTATAATAATATTTATTTAGTCTCATTTTAAAAACGTGATTTATAAGAAAAAAAGTAACAATTTAAAGAAAATATCAATATTTTAAAAAAAAATAATATTTTTATAATATATTAAAATTAAATTCTACAATTTACCATCTAATAATTAAAAGAAAACATCTTTATATAAAGAGAATTGTAAGATTTTATTGAAGTATTTACGATATTTCATATGTTAGTATTGTAGCATGCCTCACACAATGTAACTTCCTAGTCCTTAGTGTATATATATTGTTATTATTGAATCATGTTAGGTGTATATTAAAATTAGTCATTAAAATTAACTATTAATATAAAATATATATTAAAATATAAATATATATTAAAAATAAATTAAACAATATATGTATTTATATACAAATATATCAATGATTGATTTTAGTAATAAATTTTATTGTACAAATAACATTTTTAGTTACAATTAGATTATCCTGTGTTGGTTTGTAGGTGGAGGAGGATGAGAATACAGCTCAAGAGAGGGTGATTCCAACTGAATTTGGTAGGAAATTGTTGATATTGGGCTTTGAGGATAAGTACTTTAATTTAATTTGCTACTAAAACCAATGTTATCCATGTCATTGTTTCAAACAACCTTCATACATAGTTCATCTATCATCATCATCATCAATCTTTTAGATGATGATTCATACATACAATGAACATTATAGAAAATCGTTGATGTGACCCAGACCTAGAAATTAAGGAACCATAACTAATTAAGCTAGTGTTATAGTGCGCGGTGTTTTTTTTTGGAGGTTAAACAAGGATTACCAATCACTAAGGAGAACGTGGAACGCAACCTAGGCCTAAGGTTCTCAAGTGAAGAACGATGCGCAATAGAATTCTTAAATTTGTTTACTATTGTAGCTAGCTTCACATTCTCGATAATGGATCTCTTTTCACCTATATATGTTTGGGCATGTATGTTTGCATGATTCTATATACATTACTATGCACGACTAACAATCCCGCTAGTGCATTAAGGAGAATATAGTCAACAACAAGCCAACAAATATATTTAAATTACATTTTATATTAATTAATTGTCATTAATTATTAATTATTTAAATTTTATTTTTTAAAAAATATAAAATAAATGATTATTAATAAATTTTTTATTTTAATTTATCTTTTACTATTTATTATGTAAATTCTAATTTCTTTTTCAAAAGAAAAAACTTCAAAAAAAAACATCAAAACATAAGATAAAAAATAATCTAAATCTTAAGAAAAAAACATACAAAACATGAGAAAAAAAATCATCCAAATCTTAAAAAAAACATACTAAATATAGGAAAATGAATTATTTAAAACTAATAAAAAAAATCATCTGAAATTTAAGAAAAAGAAACATAAAAGGCTAGTTAAAAGAATCATTCAAAATCAAATAGGAGAGGAAAAGAAAAAGACCCGTAGAGTGACCGACGATGACATATTGGACGGTGTTGCGTGTACGGTAGGGACTCGTGGTGGCGCGTTACGAGGAGGAAGCTACGGAAGCCGCGCATCGCAAGTGGAAGAGTCGCCATAGATCGGAGTAGTTGATCGCTCATTGCGAATGAAGGATCGGCGGTAGCTGCGTCGCAACAGATGGGAATCGCGGCGGTGCAGATGCGTTGGGACGGTGGGCAACGGCGTCGACGAAAGAAGGACGGCGACGAGACGCGTGGAAGAAGCTGCGCAGCACGACGAAAGATGCGATGGTGGTCGGTGGGCGGCGGCATAAAAAATGCGTGGAGACAGCAAATTTATGAAGGGAGAGATTTGACTGTTTCCAAATAAATAGAAAGGGATTAGATTTTTTATGAATTGTTTTTATTGTGTATTATAAATATGATTAGAATAAATATAAATTTTTTTTACTTTTAAATTTTAATTTTTAAATTTTTATTAATTTATAAAATTAAAATTATAATAGAGTTGAGTTATATCCACTTGTTTCTATATTTTTTTTTCCTACGACTAATTAACCACGTAAATGACATGTATTGCTAGAAAAGTATAGGTGCATGTTATCTTTTTATTAGAAAGAATGCAAGCTCTGATGGAATTATTAATTAATCATACATGATTATATTTTATGTTTTATTCAATGACAACAGTAGTTAACATATAATAATTCAGTCATATATATTATACGCAAATAAAAAATAATCAACAATTAATTAATCATACACGATCATATTAAATACAATCATATTATATGTTTATAAAAAATCAGTTTAATCAATTATTTATATAAAATAAAATATATATATTAACATATACAATTCGTATTGAAAATGAGTTAAATAATATATAATATATTATACAAAAATATATGATAATTAATTTAGTGATCGAATTTTATTGTGCATCTAACATTTTAATATTTTATATTTTAATCTTATAACAATGACGGTCAACATATAATTATTATGCTATGAATATACTAAAAATCAGTCTCTAATTAACTATTTTATATAGAAAAACAAATTTTGCATTTTATAAACTAATTTTATTATATTGTTTGTAAATAAATTTGATTATTCTGATAATTAATTATTTAATAAAAAATATATCTGCATGTACAAATACATAAGAATTGATGTTTAGTGTAGAGAATACACTGTTGTAAAAACATTAAATTGCTTTTATTAAAAAAAATAAATAAATTTGTGAATTTAAATTAGTTCTTTATTTTCTAATATTCAAAATTTAAAATTTTGTTTCGTCAAAGGTGATTAAACCAATAAAATTAGAACAGGGATTATAAATTAAATTGAATTAATTTAAATTATATTTCAAATTATAATAATTTAGAAAAAAGAAATTTTCAAACAATTTTGCAATCATTATTGAGTTTGAGTAAGGAGAGACAATAATTAAGCAACCAAATAAAATGTGAGTATTATAATGTAAATCTAAAACAATCAAGCAAAAATTTGCTATGAATAAAAAGAAGGGATATCAAATGAAATGATTTCCTAAAACTAACAGAACATCAATTTGGTCTAGATCTCTGCTGAGTAAATATTCTGGACCTCCACATTATCTCCGATGATAATATCCTTCAGTGGGATAAGAGTAGGAACAAGATCAAACATCTGAATGCTATTTTTATGGTGAGTATGAAAAATCTTTAATTCTTTATTTTCACGATCATGGAAGGCAACGAAATCATGAGATATGGTTACGAAAAAATTAGTATTTCTATCAGAACTTACGAGAATGGGAGTCCAAAATTCTCCAACTCCATATTTTTCCATCATCCACACTGTGACTAGCAGCTCATTCAAATATATCAAACAGAGAAAACCCCTGAAATCAAATATGCCGGGTTTTGTACCCTGATCCATGGGCACCATAGAGAAGGATTGGAACCTCTCCGTGTCAAAATTGAAAGCCCATATGGACATATTGCCATCAACATCCATACCAATCCAATGAAGTGCCCCATTTAAAGCAAGAGAATAACCTGACATATATATTAAATTCTTGAGATAATTTACCTCAATATTTATCCATGTTTTCGATATTCCAACTCTGAGCATTTCAACAACCATAGGACGATCATGTTTAAAGATATGAATTCTCACTGCCATGTATTGGTTTGTTTTTGGGTGAAAACCAAAACCCGAAGATATTTCGCACTTGCAGGGTTTCGGTATTGGAGGGTGTTTTGGAAGTTTTATAAACTCACCTGTTATTGGGTTGCAAACAAGTGAAATGTCTCTGTCCATTGAACAACCCAAGTAAAAAAGACCATTATAACAAGAAAGCACACTAACATAAACTCTTCTACCTTGAATTGATTTAGGACCAGGGAGAGGAATCTCAAATTTAGGATAAGTTTTATACCGCTACTTTTGGGTTTCAGGACCTCAAGCACAAAATTTGGATCAGAAATTAATGTATTCCAATACTTGCAAACACATCTACAAATCAGAACAGACTTTATGGGAAGTCTAACAAAAATATCGGTAATTATATCGACTGGAAGACTGACAAAATAACACCTTTGTATTGGGAGTTTCCTGGCACAATTAAGTATAAAATATATTAGATTCACGGTGTTGTTTTGTGTTATGTTATAAAAAAAAAATATGGCTTACCTCACCCAGCGCACAAAGAAGCATTGGAAGATGAATCTGATCATTTTACCTATTACTCTCACGTGGCAATAATTGTTGGGAGAAGCCAGACACTGTTGAAGCAAGTGAAGTTGATGCTTTTGAGGGGAAATTTACTGATTTTTATAACAATCTAGACTTGTTTCGATTTTTAAGGAAGTACCATTTCAATTCAAACTTTAAATTACTTTATTTTGATTTTATTTTTAGATTTAATTATTATATAAACCTTTTAAATTTTAAATTTTTTTAAAATATTAACATGAGTTAATACAAGACTAAATAAAAACAAAAGAATAAATTTACTTATTTTATATTTATACTAGCAGTTCAAGAGGCACTATCGTGTCTGTTCAGCCACTTTTTTATTATTATTTTTAAGAAATTAATTTTTATATTTTTATTTTAAAATTATAAATTTAATAAAATAATTTAAATATTAAGAATAAAAAATTTAAAAGCAAAAATATTGATTTAAATTATTTAACTTTTAGAATGTATATGATTTATAAATTTAAATTAAATAAAATATTAAAAAATTTTATTACATTGTTATTATGTGTAAAAAAATTAAAATAAAAGTTTAGAAATATTATTTATAAATTAACTATTTATAAATGTTATTAGGTTTATTTATTTATTTTTATCAGTATTTAATTTCAATCAGAGATAAAAAAATATATTTAAAATATTTTTTATTTTTATACATAATTTTAATTGATAAAAAATATTTTTTTTAATTCTATTATTTAATTTTTAAAATTATTTTTAATTTTATTATTTTTTAAAATTATTAATTTATATTTTTATTATTATCTCAATGCCACTATGATATTGCATTGTTTTTCTTTTTCGTCTTCTTCTCCTTCTAACTAGAATTTAAACATTTACTAATATTTTTTATTCAACACTTTTTAAGATGTTAGTTATCCTAATAAAATTATACTTTTAACAAGAGAATGTAATTTTTAAAGAGTAAAGTATCGTTTTTGTCCCCAACGTTTGGTGTACATCCTATTTATGTCCCTAACATTTAAATCGTCCTATTTATATCCCTAACATTTGTAAAAGTGATTCAATGTTATCCTGTAATCAATTACACATCATGAACGTTTTAGTTTGAATTTTAAAAATCTCTTCTTGAAGTTAGAATACAAATATCTGAGATAGAATCGATGATCCACCCCGAAAAACAGCTCATCAAAAGTTGAAACTAATTCCTACAACATTTACTTAATTAACTTTTTTAAGGACATAATTGAATCTAAATACAAATAGTGGGTATAATATTAAAATCAAACACATCCAAGTGAGACCTAATTGAGAATGAATACATTCAAGTGAGAATAATTGAAAAATATAATCTGATTTGTTAGTACAATTGATAGTAGGATAACATTGAATCCCTTTTAAAAACGTTAGGGATATAAATAAGATGATTTAAACGTTACAGACACAAATAGACTCACCCCAATCGTTAGGGACAAAAACTATACTTTATTCTTTTTTTAAATGAAGAAAAATAAACATCTGATACAAAACGTTACCAAATATGCAACGTCACCAAATCAAGTTTCAAGTTTCAAGGCATCTCCTTTGCAGTCCATTTTCTTCACATCGAGATCGAATTTCTTTCTAGAGAGATTCTGACTCTAGAGAGATTCTGACTCAAGTTTATCTATCCAAATCGGTTTTTCTTATTCTCGATTTAGGTCACATACCTCAATCGGTTCATATTCTTATTCTCGATCAAGGTTTGCGATTTCAGCGCGATTTGAATCATTCTCGAAATTTCGATTCAGCTTCTCGATTTCGATCTCAATTTTGGTAAGAATTTTCTCTTTTCGTTCATTCTATTCACTCTGTTTTCAATTTCTCATCCCTTGCTGATTTTGACTGAGATCTGAATTGTGCTTCAACCTAGTTTCTCGAATCTTTCGATCCTTATAGTTTATGTTCAATTTCCTGCACTTGTTTCTCTCTTTGTTTTTTCTTTCTTAAAATTTGTTTTTGAAACTGTGTTCAATTTCTCTCTTTGTTCAATTTGTTTTTTCTTTCTTAGAATTTCCTGCACTTCTTATAAATTGATTTAGGTTTTTAATTGGTCATTTAGTAGTTAGGTTTTGAATTTAGGTTTTAATTAAGTTGTTTAAGGGGTTGGTATCTAATGTGACAGGAAGAAAGTAGTGAGGAAGAAAGGATTAAGGATTGATCTTCAAATTTGGGATAGTTTGTTTGAGATATGGTGAACCACGAGTAGAACATGTTTGTGAATTTGTCTCAGTGAATATAGGTACACTGCTGTGATTATCATTTGGTTATGAAGTGAGCATGTAATAGTTACTCACCAATTTTGAATGAGAATTCAGATAACTTACTAGGGCTATCCCTTAAATTCTTGATATTCTGCTTGCATTATAATTAATTATCCATGTTCTTATGAGATATTATGTCATATAATGCAAGCTAGTGAGGTTTTAATTGGTGATTTCCCAATATTTTTCATTTCTTAGACCTTAATTGATGGTTGTGATCCTAAGCTTTTATTTCCTGTCCTCCTTTCTCTGTTCTATCATTTCTATATATGAAGTTAGTGTTAAGAGAATGTATGTACATGCTTGGTCAACTTCATTTTGCAGGTGCTAGAGTATCTGGCTGTGGGCAAGATACTGACATTTGAACATATCAATGGTGGTCTCCCATGTCATGGAATGGAGAGGTGGGTAAATTTCAATTTTTTTTATCTCCACTGGAATAGTTGTTAGAAATTTCTAGTAGTCATGTCTAGTTGTTGCCTCTTTTGTTTTGGTTCTTATGGTTAACACAAGCTTAAAAAGATGTTATTCTGGTATTATAAAACCATGAAATATGCTACACCATATGTGTGTGTCTGTGTGAAATGTTAAATATCTATACTACTAATAATGGGTATTGGTCCCTTTGGTTATAATTCATACTACTGTAGTTTTTGTATCAAATCTTATCTGTGTGAAATTCACATAAAGATGCTGAGATGACATCTATTTTCACTTATGATAATTGGCCACTGATATAGGGGTGTGTTTGTTTCTGATTTTCAAAATAGTGATTTTAGTTTACAACTTGATTCTTTTTTATAAATTTGTAAGAAAGTTGAAAACTGATTTTAATTAGAAGCTACCCTGTTTAGCTTTTACCAAAATCCAAAAAAGAAGGAAAAAGCTCAAAAACTGTTTTTTATTTTTTTTTTTTACATTATGATTATTTTCTAAATTTATACAAATATGTGAAAAGTTTTGTCAGAGAAAGTTAAAACAAGCGCATCCATAGTGTCAAGTTTGTATTTGTCAAGATGTGTCAAATCTTTCTGTGCTTTAATGGCTTTCAAAGGTTAAGCATAGGATGCTATGATGAGAATGTCTGCGCCTGCACGCGTGGATGCTCTGTTCTTTTGATTAAGTAACCTCCTCCATCAACTTGTTTAAGTAAATAATCCAACTATGATTTTGTAATGCTTCTGAGAATCAATGTCCTGCCATTTATTTTTTTATCTGTGATTCTCATATATTAAAGAAAAATTTATTATTAGTTTTCTAATTTGAGCATCATATAATTTTAAGCACATTATTGATTAAGGAATATGAGCTTAATAGGATGAACTAATTAGATGTTAAAAATTATATGAGAGTATTTTAGTAAAAAATCTTTATAAATAAACCTTGATTTTGAGTTTCTTTACTCTTCTGCATATGTCTAAAAAGTGAGAAATCAAATAAAATGGAGATGGCACTAGTACAGAAAATAATATAATACCACCCTCATTGTTCTTATGCTAAATCTGAGGTTAGGTTAAGCCTATGAGATTTTAGCATTATCTGCTCTAGTGCTCTTAGCTTTATGAATTCCACAATGCTTGAAGGGTATCATCACGGGGGCAATTCTTTCCCTTGAGCTAGTTCTTTGGGTGGAATTACACGAAAATGTTATGATGGTATCATTATTTATGAATTCCACAATGTTTGAAGGGTATCAATTTCGGCCTATACATGGAGTCATTTGTGTTCACCAAGTCATTAATTATTGTAATACTATTGGCAATTTGAGGCGTTAATTGAGTAATGCTGAATGAAGAGAGTTAATTAATTAATTATTGTAATTAAGTAATGGTTGCTTCTCTTCACCAAGACGTGATGCTTTTCCAGCAGGTCTAAGAGTCCTTGTTGTTGATGATGACCCAACATGGCTTAGGATCCTTGAAAAGATGCTCAAAAAGTGTTCCTATGAAGGTTCTTGTTCTTGCTACTATTTCTTTCAACTCATCACTAACTATATATGCACTCTTATCTTATTTATATATTATGTGCTAAGTTTGAAGTAATAATTAATTGTTGCGCTATGGACTATGCTTCTCCAAAATTGATAATATGAAATTTTCTTGATTGCCTTTAATGATATTTTTGGGTCTAAGTTGCTATCTGAATTTTACCGTGTTATGTTAATAGAAATGATCTAACATGTTAAAATTGAGAACATTTTAATATTTTTTCATTTTATTTATTCTTTTTTATAAAAATAAATCTTTTAAGATTATTTTATTTTGTTTTTTACTTGATAACTTAGTCATTTGAGGTTTCAAGATAAGTTTTATTTTATAAGAAACGAAAAAGTTGGGTAATTGAAATCAGAACAATTTATAAGTTAGTGATTCTATTCTCCGTTACCATGTTTACTAAAAGAAGTTCTCTTATTGAATTTCATGCTTGTTAATCTTTCAGCCGTGAGTATTAACTGTCATTTGGATAATTGATGCAGTAGTATAGGCACCTAGTGCTTTAATTTAGTCATGTGTTAACAAAACATGTATTTAGGCACCGGATTCGATGATCCCAGAACGTTTGGACCATTAAATGGTTCCATAACAAAACATGTTTTTAAAGTTTTTTTTAACAATTGCTACATAGTCCTTTAACTAATTTTAATTACAAATTAATCCCATATATTTTATTTAATTATAAAAATTGTTTTTTATTTTATAAGTTATTATTTTATCAATCATCTATTATGTTTGTTAATAATAAAAAACAAAAACAATAACGAATTAAATCTTCCATTGATCGTAATAAAGCTTTTAGCCATTTGAATAGATTAATAGTATATATTTGATCTGTGACGTTCGTGATGAACCATAAAATCGTGTTTCCTTGAAAACCAATCGATTGGATTATAACTCAAACGATTGAAAATTGCAAGGCAGCATTGGTTTTCGCATAAATCAATCGATTGGTCATATCACCCAATCGATTGAACGATGAATAAATAGTGGATTTTTGTAATTCAATCGATTGTTTATACTCTCCAATCGATTGAATGCTTGAAAACAACCTGAGGTCTCACAATTCAATCGATTGGTTTTGTTACTCAATCGATTGAATTCACCAAAACAATATGAATTTGCCAAATTCAATCGATTGGTTGTGTATGTGTATTCCAATTCAATCGATTGGCATGAGAATTCTAGGATAAGGTTTAGCTATTGTTTTTTATTTTAGAAGCAACTCTTATCTAATACTTTAAAAATGGAAGAAAATTTACTCTTCTATATTTGTGATGCCTTTTTTTCATAATCTTATTATACAAATGATCTACAAAGATTTGAAAAGTAATTTGTTTATAACTAATTCTGGTTCTTGTTGCAGGAAGGGGGAGAATGAACATGATGGTCATTCAGCCTATGGAAGTAGAACTGTTAGGGAACCTAGAGTTGTAGTTCAAACTACAAGCGAAATCGATATTCTTGATGATGGCTACGGATGGAGGAAATATGGACAGAAAGTAGTTAAAGGAAATCCAAATGCAAGGTAATTAACTGATTGAAACAAAGCCCTTTTAGTTAATAGTTCTTAGAAGTGTCACAAATCTTTTAAAATTGTTAACAACATTAGTAACTGATATTGTTCAATTTTTTTCTTTCTGCAGGAGTTATTACAAATGCACAGCCCCTGGTTGTTCAGTGAGGAAACATGTTGAGCGAGCCGCGACTGATATAAAATCAGTGATCACAACTTATGAAGGGAAACACAACCATGATGTGCCTGCAGCACGCGGCAGCGCAGGTTACAACATGAACAGAAACTCTCTAAATAGAAACAATAGCAGTGCACCGGCGGCACCAATAAGGCCTGCGGCCGTGAATGGTTATTCTAGCGCGCCGAATTTCACGAATTCACTTTACAATCCTAGGCTTCCGGCCACCGGAACTCAAGAATCATCTTCCCTAGACATGCTGCAAGGCTCTGGACTCTTCGGCTACACGTCTCTTGGAAGATCAATGGGTTCATATGGAAACAATTCGCAACTTTCGGATGGTGTATACATCAAGGCCAAGGATGAAAGGAAGGATGACTCATTCCTTGAGTCATTTCTTTCAAAGAACTAAGTTTGGAATACACCACTTTGCAGATGCTATCATGGACATGTTTTTGTATAGCATATAGGATCTTAGTTACTCATAGCAAAAGACAGAAACAGATAAAGAAGCAAGAATGTTTACATGTATTAGATTAGAGACATAGTGATAGGAAAGTTTGACCAGAAGAAGGTTCTTTAATCAGCTTTGTTGGCTGATGAATACTTTTATTCTTTTGTTGTATTTGTTTCACAGAAAGAAAGCAAAAAAGGTTTCTTTTATAAGATTCTAATAGTCGATTACTTTGTAAAATTTGTGCAGTGCTTGCAGTTTTTAGTATTCTATTTCTAATCTTAGCTTTCAAGTTTCAATATAGATTAGTTGAGATTGAAGAGTGGAACTTCGATTAATAATTTGTAGTGACATCATCATTGGGACTTCAATAAAATTTCATTTCATAGTCCTCTTAGGCAACATTACACTGAAAAGAGACTAGTCAAAAACTCACTTGGTCAAAGTTGGAATGTTCAAACCACTAAGATCCAAATATAAAGTCAATAATTTCATTTTCTATTTGAGGTATAATTAATAATTATATTCTGTAAAGAAATAAAATGGAAAATCTAGAATTGCTTGTGCCATTACCTTTGGTTTTTGTTCTGTAGAGCAAAATTCATTTATTTTGGTGTATAGGTAAAAAATCAGTAACTCTCCATATCTCACTGTAACATGTGATTGGTATACACAATTAAATGAAAGTGTGAAACATTTTTATCGGGTAAAAAAAAATAAAAAAATCAATGAAAGTTTCATATATAAGGTTGAGTTGATAGTTTGAAGCCAGAGATGAGTGCTGACACTGCTAAACAAATGAATGCAAAAATGGACATGCAAATGGCTGTACTTGAAGAATCAGTGAATATATTGTCTGAGTTTTCTCTCATTCTGTTTGTTATTGGAATTGCTGAAGATGCTGATGATAACAACAGATATGCCATGATCTGCAACCAAAAATAGTAACAACATTTGCCAATGGGTCAAGTTGCTAATTAACTATTCATTGTTCCTCAATGGCAGCTGGCAAATACATAAACATGAATATGATGATTGGAAGGTAAAACAGGGTTTTGAATGAAGAGTTGTGTAAAAGATTTGATTAATTCAAAATGAAGACTCTACCAACTTCCACAAGTGAAAGACTTATATTAATATCAGACTCATTAATATTGTGGGCTCATATGAACGCTAGGACTCATTAACTTCTCTTGACTAATTAAAGTGAAAAACTTATATTAATATTTTTACATCTATTTCATCTAATCCTTAGCTTATAAGTTCAAAGTCTACACTCTCCTCAAGAAAATATTCATATGCCATTAATTTGATTTGACAATTAGATGAAAAGAATATAACAAACTTTTGCTGATGTGATTATCCTGCATATTGTAGTCCTTAGAGAAACACTATAATATTATAGACTGCTTGAAGTAATGTAAACTTTCATTTTCATTACATCTGTAGAGGCAACTTCACAGAGAAGTTTTCAAAAGTTTCTACCCAAACCTCTTCAGCATTGCTTATAGTTATAGCTCAACAACACAGGAAAAACTTAAGTCTTTCTTAACTATTAAGGGACAAAAAATTAATTAAATGGAATGCTAATTAATTAAAAAAAAAATACCAAGAAATAAAAAGAGAAAGAAAATACTAGTCTTTAAGAATGAAAATGAAACCATCTGACAATTCAAATCTAGTTAATGGCCCTGAATTTGATTCCCCATCCCTCACTAACCACAGATTCAAATTTTGTATTAAAAATAACAAAACCCCACAAAGTAATCAATGTTATGATGAAGATCAAAGAAAAAAGAATTAATTGCAAACAAACCTGGTCTCCTGCAAAGTCAATGATAGCAGCCATTCTGGGCTGAAGCAATTGTTTTCCTTTTACTTTGAGAAACAATATGCCTCCATTATAAAGACTTGACAAAATTGCAATAGCCAGCAAATATCTGAGCCATTGTTGAGTTCCAATAATCAATGTTGAGAATTAAGAGACATAATAAAAGCATTTTCTTTAGATAATTTCCTAATAAGTGAACTTTCAGTTATAAACTGCCCTTAACTTAACAAATTGGAATTCACATACACAATCAATCGATTGAATTTGGCAAATCCATATTGTTTTGGTGAATTCAATCGATTGAGTAACAAAACCAATCGATTGATTCATCGTTCAATCGATTGGATCGACCAATCAATTGATTTATGCGAAAACCATGCTGCCTTGCAATTTTCAATCGATTGTTTTGTGATAAACTGTAATCCAATCGATTGGTTTTCAAGGAAACACGATTTTATGGTCCATCATGAACGTCACGGATCAAATATAAACTTTTAATCCATTCGAATGGCCAAAAGTTTTATTACGATCAATAGAATTGTTTTTGTTTTTTTTTTATTAACAAACATAATAGGTAATTGATAAAATAATAATTTATAAAATAAAAAACAGTTTTTATAATTAAATAAAATATATGGGGTTAATTTGTAATTAAAATTAGTTAAAAGACTATGTAGCAGTTGTTAAAAAAAACTTTAAAAACATGTTTTGTTATGGGACCATTTAATGGTCCAAACGTTCTGGGACCATCGAATCCTTAGCCCCAAACATGAATTTCAGTCAACTAATCAAATTTCAACCAACTTATTGCAAGAAGTGTCTCCTAACAAAATTTAGAACACGCTAGTCCATAACATCAGCCAAACAAAATAAATCACCTACCAGTGAAAAATCAATAGCTGGAAACATATTCCGATACTCAGTGATGCTTCTTCTCTTATCACAAGGATGAACTCCCTGAGTTACAAGAATGAAGCACAGAACCGTTGCACAAAAACTATATGAAATTAAAAAAGGGGAGGTAAAAGTATATTGCAGGTTCAATGTGTAATAAATGTCCTCTCATTACATACCAAATGCTCTCGACACTGCTCTACTGTTATAAATGGTAGGCAATTCAGACTAGAAATTGAGGACGATCACTATCTCCAACATTATCATTCATCAGAGGAGGCGCAGTAATCCCATCAGTGTATGCTTCACCACCAAAAACCCCAACTGCTGTTTGCATAGTCCTGCAAATATCACTTTGTACTTGAGGTATACCCTCACTAAGGAAAGAAAGAGAGAAAGACTCTGGTTTGTTTACTAATATGCAAAGCATTTTTCCTGTGGAACAATCAGAACAACTCTAAGAAAATACTTGTCTACAATATATATACTGCATGCTAAAAGGACATAATCCAAATTAAAGAACATTACTTAGTATCAATATATAGGTAGGAATTACCTGTTCACAAAATACCATTTGATGGTTTTCTAATGATTCTCCCATTTTCAACCTTATTTATAGAACATTTTCAAATTTTAACAAAACTTGACAGTTGCAACATTTTTTTTTACAGTGGCTAAAATTGTAGATTTGAAAAAAGATCCAGTTGCTGTTTTATAGTGGACTTCCCGTATACTCATATCAAATCACATCTTTGCTCAACTAATATTGGCAGCAATGAAATTATGTTGTATTGTTCAGTAAATCTTTGAGACCTCGGTCACGCATAACATAAAATTTTAATGGGATGAGGTAACAGATCTTGACACAATGAGATTAGTTCAAGCCTGAAGTGAATTCTAAATTAAATGGAAGATATACCTTAACAAGGGGGAAACAATGACTAGTTCGATTCCTTTAGAAACATCGCTTGTCTTAACATGCTTTCGCAGATTGTCAACCTGTCACATAACCAAAAATATTCTGCCATGATATTTAAAGAACAACCAGTTAAACTGGGTAAAGAACTAGCCACTAGCCAGAGAGAGATCTATGCTAATTTACATAGTCAGTGTCACTTTACTTCAATACCACGGTAGAAAACAAAGACTAGTCTCTTATCTCTAGTCAAAGTCCACTCTTATAGATAACTCTAAAAACACCTCAAGAAAGAGAAAAAAAAAAAGGGGGCGGGGGGTAAAATATTTGATTAGAAAAAAGAGATACTTGATAAGAAAAAGAAAGAATTACCTGGCTCCAGCCAAGAGGGGTTAGGTTTGCATGAAAAAGATCATAAGACAAGTATGCATAAGGAAATGATTTTATCAAGAACCAAAACACAATATATTCCAATCGGCAGGCTATGAACCCCTGGCCTGTACTAATCTAATGATCCATTTTACCCTTAAGCATAAAGTTCACAAAATGCAGTTCACATCGCTATTTTCATGCATTTACCCACAGTTCAGTTTAAAATTTAATCTTGCAATTTCAGTCAGACCAAAATAAGTAGATAACAATAGTCAATATAGTAAATCACAAATTCACAGGTAACTAAACTTTGGGATTTGATGTCACATAGGAAAAACAAGTTCTTGCCCCATTACACAAGCCAAATATGAATTTTCCTACTACTAAAACACTGCTTCAAGTATAAACCAGCCACAAACCAGGTGAAGAGTCTTACAACGGTGCAATGGATAAAGACCTTGACTTGCAGCAGCATCCATATCTACAGTGACATGAAATAAAAGCCAAGAAGAAAGTTTTAAAAGTCAAGGGTAAAAGACAGTAAAAACTCCACAACCATACACAATTTGAGTACATGTAAAGCAACTCTAAAAATTATTTGCACCTATACTATACCATAGATGTATAGAACCAAACAGATGCAACAACAACGAAGATCTCCTCGATTCCTTAATGTTGGGTTTTTTTTTTCTCTCCTTTGTGAGGCACAAGCCCAACATTTTGGGGGTGTATTCTTGCACCCTAGTGTCACAACCCTAATTCAAATTTTGGAGGTCATTTTGAGAGAGAGAGAGAGTAGCCACCAAAGAGAGAAAGAGAAGGGGAAAAACAGAATTCCCGTTTTTGCCCAAAGCAGTAAATTTCAAATGGCAGTTTCTCAGTTGTTCACCGTTGGATCGGCTTGAAATTTAAACTGTGTGTTCCTATCATCTTGTTATTCATTCTGGTCGGTGGAGATGTTGATTAGAAATTTACAGTGAGAGAAATTGACTTTGCAAGAGAGAAATTAAGTTTCCCGTTTTTACACAGAGCAGCAATCTTGGAACGACAGTTTCTCATTCTTTTACCGTTGGATCGACGTGAAACTTGGAATGTAGATTCTTCACATCTTGTTCTTCATTCTGAACTGTGGAGATTTTAATTGGAGGTCTGCAGAAGAACAAATTGGCTTCGATAGCAGCTCTATTTTTTGGGTATATTTCATCTTCTTGCTTCTAATTTGTAAGCTTTGGTGCTTTGATGCTTTGGCTGGTTATATGCACTTTTTTTGTGCTTTGTTTGAGACTCTCTTGTACCTCATTTGATTATAGTGGAGTTATTTCATTGGTCTGGACGACTCGTGGTTTTTACCTCTCACATTGAGGGGGTTTTCCACGTTAAAATCTCGGTGTGTTCTTATTATTGCTTTACTTGCTATATTTGCTTGTTATAGTTGCTGCCATATTGTATTGTGAGTGCTTCCATATTGTTCTTGTGTTGGACATTTGTGTCATTTCCGCTGTTAGGCTCTTTCATACTGGCATCAGAGCTTGTTGGTATTTTTCTGGGCTTGTGATTTTGTGAACAATGGAAGCTAATACTAATACTAGTAGGATGATCACTCTTAATGGTCCTAATTATGATTTGTGGAAGTCAAAAATGGAAGATTTACTTTATGTCAAGAATTTTCATCAACCAGTTTTTGGTACAGAGAAGCTTAATGATAAATCTGATGATGATTGGACTTTGTTGCATAGACAAGTCTGTAGATATATTAGGCAGTGGGTTGATGATAATGTGTTGAACCATATTATTGGAGAGACACATGCTCGGACTCTTTGGATTAAGCTTGAACAGTTGTATGCTCGAAAAACTGGGAATAACAAGATTTTTTTATCAAGCAGTTGTTGGCTTTGAAGTATACAGATGGGACATCAATGACAGATCACTTGAATAATTTCTAAGGAATTATGAATCAGTTATCTTCCATGGGTATCAAGTTTGATGAAGAGGTTCAAGGATTGTTACTTCTTGGCTCCTTACCAGACTCGTGGAAAATTCTCAGAATGTCATTGTCCAATTCTGCTCCTGATGGTGTAATCTCTATGGATCTTACCAAGAGCAGTGTTTTAAATGAATAGATGAGAAGAAAGTCGCAAGGTACATCGACTACACATTCAGATGTTCTTGTTTCTGAGTCTAGGGGGAGAAGCAAAAGTCGAGGTCCTAAAGGTAGAGATCAAAGTAGAAGCAAGTCTCGAGGAAAGTATAAGAATATTGAGTATCATCATTGTGGTCAAAAGGGACATGTGAAGAAATTTTGTTGGCAGCTAAAGAAGGAGAAAGCCAAGGCAAGTAAAGATAAGAGCACAAATAAAGATGATGGTAGCAAGGAAGACAAGGTTAATGTAACTCATGATGATTTTCTTGTTGTTAAGGAGTTTGAATCTGTTAACCTTGTTGATAATAGCACTAGTTGGATGATTGATAGGCAGTGCTTCTATTCATGTTACATCTAGGAGGGATTTGTTTACGTCTTATACTCCTGGTGATTTTGGTGATGTGAAAATGGCTCATCAAGGTGTTGCAAAATGTGCCGGTGTTGGACAGATTTGCTTGGAAACCTCCAACGGTACCAAGTTAACTTTGAAGCGTGTGAAGCATGTTCCAGATATTCGGTTGAACTTACTTTCTGTTGGTAAGTTGTGTGATGAAGACTTGGATAGCTCATTCTCTCGTGATAGTTGAAAGCTCACCAAGGGTTCCATGGTTGTTGCTAGAGGTACTCGACACTCTACTCTTTATTTAACTCAAGTAAAGATTGTGAAAGATGTTGTTAATGCTGCTGAGTTTGTTGATGAAACTGATTTATGGCATAAGAGATTATGTCATATGAGTGAGAAGGGCATGAATATATTATCCAAGAGGAATCTTTTATCTGGTTGTAAGGTTGCTTTGCAAAAGTGCAACCATTGCTTTGCTGGGAAATAGAATAGGGTTTCTTTCAAGAGCCACCCACCTTCAAGGAAGTCAGAGATACTTGACTTGGTGCATTCTGATGTATGTGGGCCGATGAAGACAAGAACACTTATAGGGTCTATCTATTTTGTAACCTTTATTGATGATCATTCTAGGAAATTATGGGTTTAGACTTTGAAGACCAAAGATCAAGTTTTAAATGTGTTCAAGCAATTTCAAGCTTCTGTTGAAAGAGAAACTGGGAAGAAGTTGAAATGCATTCGTACTGACAATGGTGGTGAGTACTCAGGTCCATTTGATGCTTATTGTAAAGAGCATGATATAAGACATCAGAAGACTCCTCCGAAGACTCCTCATTTGAATGGCTTGGCTGAAAGGATGAACAGAACATTGGTTGAAAGAGTTAGGTGCTTATTGTCATAGTCTGGATTGGCAAAATCCTTTTGGGGTGAAGCTTTGAGCATTGTTGTTCATGTCTTGAACCGGACACCATGTGTTCCTTTGCAATTTGAAGTGCCAGAGAAGGTATGGTCAGGTAAAGATGTTTCTTATGATCATTTAAGAGTCTTTGGATGTAAAGCTTTTGTTCATATTCCCAAAGATGAGAGATCTAAGCTTGATGTAAAGACTAGGCAATGTATTTTTATTGGCTATGGCATGGATGAGTTTGGTTACAGGTTTTATGATCCTGTTAGCAAGAAGGTGATTCGAAGTAGAGATGTTGTCTTTGTTGAAGACCAAACATTAAAGGATGTTGATAATGCTGAGAAGCCAATGGTTCAGCCTAGTGATGATTTTTCTGACTTGGATATTACTCCTTCTATGCCTATGGTAGAAGATGGTAGAGTTGAAGCTAAAAATAATGAGCATGATACAAGTGCAGGTGAAGATGGAACAATTAATCCGATACTTGATGAAGTTGGTGATGATGATCAAGATGAAGAACCAGCTTTGGAAATTCCTGCAAACGCACTCAGAAGGTCTACAAGAGAGCGGAAGCCTTCATCAAGGTATTCTCCACATGAGTTTGTTTTGTTGACTGATGGGGGAGAACCTGAATGCTTTGGAGAGGCTGTTGAAAATGAAAGCAAAGTTCAATGGCTTGAAGCTATGCAAGAAGAAATGAAGTCCTTGCTTGAGAATGATACCTATGAGTTAGTGAAGCTACCGAAATGTATGCAAGTTTTGAAGAACAAATGGGTATTCAGAATCAAGAATGAAGAACACAATTCTAAGCCTCGGTATAAGGCTAGATTGGTTGTTAGAGGTTTTAGCCAGAGAAAAGGTGTTGATTATGAGGAGATCTTTTCTCCTGTTGTGAGGATGTCATCCATTCGTGCTGTGCTTGGATTAGCAGCGTCTCTTGATTTGGAGATTGAGCAAATGGATGTGAAGACAGCTTTTCTTCATGGTGATTTAGACAAGGAGATCTACATGGAGCAACCGGAGGGCTTTGTTGTTAAAGGAAAGGAAGATTTTGTGTGCAAGCTTAAGAAGAGTCTTTATGGGTTGAAGCAAGCTCCAAGACAGTGGTATAAGAAGTTTGAATCTATTATGGGGAAGCATGGTTACCGTAAGACAACTTCAGATCATTGTGTATTTGTGCAAAAATTTTCTGATGATGATTTTATCATTCTTTTGCTTTATGTGGATGATATTTTGATTGTGGGCAAGAATGCTTTGAGGATTAATGAGTTGAAGAAACAATTGAGTAAGTTCTTTGCTATGAAGGACTTGGATCCTGCCAAACAGATTTTGGGCATGACTATTACTCGTTACAGAGATTCCAAGAAGCTTTAGTTGTCACAGGAGAAGTACATAAAGAAAGTGCTTCAAAGGTTTGGCATGAATGATGCCAAATGTGTTACTAGTTCTTTTGCTCCTCATTTTAAGTTGAGTACCAAGCAGTGTCCAACCATTGATGAGGAGAAACAAGCAATGAATGAAATTCCTTATGCCTCAGCTGTTGGAAGCTTGATGTATGCTATGGTATGTACTAGACCAGACATTGCTCATGCGGTTGGTACTGTGAGTCGTTTTCTCTCTAATCCAAGTAAAGAACATTGGAATGTTGTTAAATGGATTGTGAGATATCTCAAAGCTACAACTAACTTGAGTTTGAGTTTTGGTGGTGAGAAACCTTTGCTAGTTGGCTTTACTGATGCAGACATGGCAGGAGATATTGATTCTCGAAAGTCTACTTTAGGTTATTTGGTCAAGTTTGCAGGGGGAGCTATTTCATGGCAGTCAAGGCTACAAAAGTGTGTTGCACTTTCTACCACAGAGGCAGAGTTTATTGCAGCAACTGAAGCATGTAAAGAGTTGTTGTGGATGAAGAAGTTTCTTGCAGTACTTGGTTTCAAGCAAGACCGTTATGTGTTGTTGTGTGATAGCCAAAGTGCTATTCATCTTGCAAAAAATTCTACTTTTCATCCAAGATCTAAACATATTGATGTTAGGTATCACTGGATACGGGATGTGTTAGATTCCAAGTTGTTGGAACTTGAAAAAGTTCACACTGATGACAATGGTGCTGATATGATGACAAAAGCATTGTCAAGAGAAAAATTTGAAACATGTTGTTTGATCGCCGGAATTGCGAGAGCCTCCACCTAGTCGAGAAAGGGGAGATTTGTTGGGTTTTTTTCTCTCCTTTGTGAGGCCCAAGCCCAAAATTTTGGGAGTGTATTCTTGCACCCTAGTGTCACAACCCTAATTCAGATTTTGGAGGTCATTTTGAGAGAGAGAGAGAGTAGCCACCAAAGAGAGAAAGAGAAGGGAAAAAAGCAGAATTTTCGTTTTTGCCCGAAGTAGTAAATTTCAAATGGCAGCTTCTCAGTTGTTCACCGTTGGATCGGCTTGAAATTTAAACTGTGTGTTCCTATCATCTTGTTCTTCATTCTGGTTGGTGAAGATGTTGATTGGAGATTTTCAGTGAGAGAAATTGGCTTTGCAAGAGAGAAATTAGGTTTCCCATTTTTACACAGAGCAGCAATCTTGGAACGGCAGTTTCTCATTTTTTCACCGTTGGATCGACGTGAAATTTGGATTGTAGATTCTTCACATCTTGTTCTTCATTCTGAACGGTGAAGATTTTAATTGGAGGTCTGCAGAGAGAAAAATTGGCTTCGATAGCAGCTTTGTTTTTTGGGTATATTTCATCTTCTTGCTTCTAATTTGTAAGATTTGGTGCTTTGATGCTTTGGCTGGTTATATGTACTTTTTTTGTGCTTTGTTTGAGACTCTCTTATACCTCATTTGATTATAGTGGAGTTATTTCATTGGTCTAGACGACTCGTGGTTTTTACCTCTCACATTGAGGGGGTTTTCCACGTTAAAATCTCAGTGTGTTCTTATTATTGCTTTACTTGCTATATTTGCTTGTTATAGTTGCTGTCATATTGTATTGTGAGTGTTTTCATATTGTTTGTGTTAGACATTTGTATCATTTCCGCTGCTAGGCTCTTTCATTTAAAGGCAAAGACGAAGATATATAGCGATAGGAGAAGGTTCTACATTCTCAGCATAAGCTTCCAACAAAACATAGATAACAACAACAAATTGAATGGGCCTAACTGTGCCCATAACCTACCTAAATGAGAATCACTCATTCTATTCCAAAGCTTATCTTGATCAACTACAACGCCAATGTGATATTTAACGAAAACTTCATGCAACATAGTTGTTTCTGAACAGAATCACTTCAGGATTTCAAATATATACATTTAAGAGTTTAATTCCTATTATTCTTTTAATAAAAATAAAAAATAATACAAATTCCTATTATTTTATATATAGTATCACAGTAGACGAGTTTCACACGTTCGTATGGAAATTAAACTTCATATATTATAGTATAGGATTTAATCTGAATGCTCGTCAATAATTACAATAGAACGATAAACGAAACGAAGATTTTACTACGTTCATGTCATTCCAAACAAGCCAGATCAACATTGTTAAAAAAAATTCACTAGCGAAAATCACCAATTCCTGAGTAACTGGATATAGACGAAAATTTCCTCGCGAAATCAGTAAGCAAAAATATCAAGTCACTGAATAATCGTAAAACTAAGAAAAAAAAACGAATCCGAAATCAGAGAACTAACCAATCAAACTAGCTCAGAGCTTAGCATAACGCGTCGAGAAAAGCTTCGGTAGAAAACGAACAGAGAGAGAAGAAGAAGAAGAAGAAGAACCTGAGCGATGAGAGAAGCGAAGAATGCGAGGAGGAGAACGTTGCGATGGTGGAAAAATTGCAGGGCGATGCTGTGAAATGGGAGTGGGGACAAAAGCGGAATTCAACAAAATATGATCATGCGTAATAACAACGGGCATGGCGAATGAGAGAGTAAATTTGATAATAGAATTAAAGGAAAAAGAAATAAAAAAGAAAAAAAATAATAAAAATAATAATTAATTGAATTGTCAAACACTTTAAAAAACTGGTTTGGTTTAAGGGAAAATAAGAGGAAAGAAAAGTGATGGAAGGAAAATAAGTGAAAATTTTTATTTTCCTTTGGATACCAAAAAAAATAGAAAAGAAAGAAAATTTTGGTGTGGGTTTTACAAAAATTTTTTTCTCTCCATTAGAAGCAAGAAAATAAAAAAAAAAATGTTACTTTTGATATATTTACAATACTACTCCTAATTCTATTATTATTAATAATTATTAATATAAATTTAATTTTAATACATTATTATAATAAATATTTATATTTAAACATTATATATGTATTAGATAAATAATTTATAAAATTATAATATTTTATAATATTCATAAAATACAATAAAACATAAATAAATAAAATTATTTATACTTTATTTTATTATAAAGGTATTAATATAATTTTATATTATTATAATTTTTTTTCTTCTCACTTTTCTTTTCATCCAAATAAAAATTTTTTTTTTCTATTTTTTTTTATTTATTTTCTCTTCATCCAAACAACACACAAATAATTTTACTTTTTTTTCTATTTTTTTTTCTCTTATTTTTTTTTCTCTTATTTTCTTTCCTTTTATTTTCTTTCTTAAGAGCGGGTTGGTCTGAATCTGCAAGCAAGTGCAACCACTGAAACATGGAAGTGCTTATTATCCTTTCGCATATGGCTTATGACTCATTTTTTAATATGTAAAATATAATATAATATAATAATCCTTATTTAGGAAAACCAAATAAAAAAGAAAAATAAAAAATGAAGAGTTTCTACAAAATACAAACAGCTATCATTACCAGCCCAAACCATACATCATCATCACTAGTAATAAAACAACAACAACAATAAATCATGAGAGAGAACATGGAAGAAGAAAGAGATGGTACAAATAGAGGAGAGATGGTAATAAAAATGAAAAACGATAAAAGTTAATTAGTAATTTCACAAAAAATAATGTAAATAATGTAAATTAATTATTGATTTTTTTGGTGAATCTTTGGTTTATTTTTGCCAGAAAAAAAAACATATTTTTAGAATAATTCACGCAAATAAATAGCTTAGAATTTAAACTTAGGCAAATATTTTAAATCAATTTTTATTATACATTTGTCTTAAAATATTTTTATGTAAATCGAATCAACGCTATTTACATATAAATCGAATCAATGTTAAAAAAACGTGTAATATATAAATTAAATAAATTTTATTCGATTTATTACTATATATCACATACATAAATTTGTAAAATGTAAATTTTCTAGAATTTGAAATACAACACAAAATTTGAATTTAAAATACACGTTTTTAAATTCTAGAAAATCTATGTTTTTATTTATTTGTATAAATATTTATAAAATAATAATTTAATTGATATAATATTTTAATTATTTTTAAATTATATATTATATAAATATAATTAATTTTTTATATTATATCATTATTTATTATTTTTAATTCTAAAAACACTTAAATTTTAACTCCTATACTATTTTAGAGGGCTATATTTTATAATAACTTTTTTAACATAAAAAGTCGTAATGAAATTTTAGAATTTATTTATTGTTCTGTTTTGAATTTATAAGTTTGTAAAATATAGATTTTCTAGAATTTGAAATACAACACAAAATTTGAATTTTTATTTTTATTCGTTTTGATTTTTTAATATTTTATTTGAATTTAAATAAGAGATCTTTTCTTATTAATATTTATTTTTAAAGTCAATGAAATGTCAATAATTTGTATTAGTAGTAAATCGAATTAAACTGATTCGATTTACTACTAATACAGCATATACATAGGGATGTCAACAGGACAGGGCGGGGGCGGGGGATGCCTCCTTGCTCCCCATCCCCGCCTCTATATTTGCTCCTCGCCTCCGTTTTCATTCTCCACAGGGTCTCATTTTTCGCGGGACCCCATTTTTCATCTCTTTGATAGTTTTGACTAATTATTAATTTTCATAGAAATGAAGTTGAAAGTATTCATTATATACAAAAACAGCAAAATTTTATACAAAAAGTTTAAAACGACAAAATGGTGACTTCTTTCAAAATGACGCAGTAGAGGATGTCATTATGAGCCAGAGCGCAGAGCAGTGGATGGGTAGAAAGGAAAATGGACACGATGACAGAGTTGTAGAAAGGAACGCCACAAATATAGAGAACGACGCGGTGAGGGTGATAAAACGGTGAAGGGTGTGAGACGGAAGAGTGATGAGGGGGTGGCTGAGAAGATTAGATGGAGTATGGACGACGCTAGAGATTTATGAATTGAAGAAGGGTTATGCAAATAAATATTAGGAATTTCGGGTATATATATATATATATATATAAGAAATAAACTATTAAAAATAATTAAGTAAATTTATGATTTCGGAGATTAGTGAGGACGGGGCGGGACGGAAATCCCCACTCGGGTCCGCGCACTTGCTTTGGGAGAATTTTGCTCCCGTCTCCATCCCCGCAGAAAATTTTTTTTACAGTCGAATCTTCATTCAAAGCCGTTCCCACAAGGATCATCGCATCTTGGGAAGTTTTGTCATCCCTAAATATACGTAATAAATCGAATCAAAATATAAATTGAATTTATTTGATTTGATTTATATAAAGAGTCAAACGAGACATGCATGTAACCAAATTCAATTTAAGATATATATGTAACTTTTTTTTTAATTCTCTATGTAAATTACCTATTTTATAAGATCATTTTATTGTTTGTATGTTTTGAAATTTGTTTTATTAAAATTATAATCTTTAAGGTCAAAATGTCTATTTTGATTTATTTTATCAAAAATTATTATTAAAATGTTGAACTTTAATCCATATTGTGATTAAGTATTGCTGTAAAGGTAAAAAAAATATATAAAATATTCATCTATTAAGATTTTAGGGCAAAACACTAAAATAAGTCAGGGGAAGAAATTTTTACGCAAATCTGCCAAACCAAAATCTGGTTCATGAATCAACCAATGCATGTTTATATGTAGTTTGAATTAACTAGATTCGAATTTGATCTGCACATAATTCGAATCATGTTGCTTCGAATTATACACAAAATTCACACACACTAATTCGAATCAACCTGATTCGAATTACACATACACCCTCATTTATTAAAAAAATTAGTAATTTAAAATAAAAAATATATATATTTTATTTCATATATTAAAAAAAACTAACAAAATATTTAATTACGAGACTTCTTTAAAACATCAATGAGTTATCAATTCGAATTCCATACAATATTCTTTTGTCCATATTTAATAGTTCATGAATATTTTTTAATAAATTTTTTAAATTATATGGTGAGATATTACATGATTCGAATTACGCATGGGGAAGTTCAATCATTCTGATTCGAATTATATGGTGAGCAATTCGAATTCTATACAATACTCTTCTGCCAATTCTTGATAGCTCATGAATATTTTTTAATAAATTTATTTTAACTATACCACAAAAAAATATTTTATTCTATGCAAAATAATTTAAAAAATTGATTAAAAAATATTAGGAGTACTATAAAAATTTGTAATGTTCTAATGACTTAGGTAAATACATGTATGTACACAAATTTTAAATAAAATACTCTACATAGTCAATAATAATTTAGAAATTAAAGAAAATATTTTATTCCATCCAAAATAATTAAAAAATATATTTTATTCTATACAAAATAATTTAAAAAAATGGCTTAAAAAATGTTACGAGTACTATAAAAGTTTGTAATATTCTAGTGATTTAGGTAAATACATGATAAAAATATATTTTCTTTAATTTCTAAATTATTATCAACTATGTAGAATATTTCTTTAATGTTCTAAGTCATTACAAATTTTTATAGTACTCCTAACATCTTTTAAGCCATTTTTTAAATTATTTTGCATATAATAAAATATTTTTTGTGGTATGATTAAAATAAATTTATTAAAAAATATTCATGAACTATCAAGAATGGGTAGGAGAGTATTGTATAGAATTCGAATTGCTCACCATATAATTCGAATAAGAGTGATTGAACTTCCCATGCGTAATTCGAATAATGTAATATCTCACCATATAATTTAAAAAAATTTATTAAAAAATATTCATGAGCTATTAAAAATGGACAAAAGAGTATTGTATGGAATTCGAATTGATAGCTCATTAATATTTTAAAGAAATCTCGTAATTAAATATTTTGTTAGCTTTTTTAAATACATGAAATAAATATATATTTTTTAATTTTAAATTATTATTTTTTTAATAAATTTTTTAATAAATTATTAATTTTTTAATAAATGAGGGTGTAATTCGAATCAACCTGATTCGAATTATTGTATGTTTGTAATTCGAATCAGGTTGATTCGAATTAGTGTGTGTAAGTTTTGTGTATAATTCGAAGCAACATGATTCAAATTATGTGTAGATCAAGTTCGAATTTAGTTGATTCGAACTACATATAAATATAAATATGCATTGGTTGATTCATAAAATAATTTTTGGTTTGAATTTTTTACTCTTGGCTTAATATAGTGATTTGCCCAAGATTTTAAGGACTTGCTCGAAAGAGGAAATGGAAACTCGCAACCCTTTCATTCACTAGGGTTTTAGGATACAACTTTCACTCAATCTAGGGTTTTCATTCCTCACATTCTCACACGCGCCATCCTCATCCTTCGTTCACGAAATCCATCGCTTCAATAATCTCGTCTCATTGCCGTTTCTGCCTTCACGTTTCGCGCCGGCGGAAACCACGGTGGCTGAACTCCCCTCGACCAAGCATCAAATTAGGTGCTCTCTCTCTATAGCTGCCAATAGTGAGTTCCAATATTCTATTACTCGTTTTATTTTTGGTCTGTTATTGGATTCTGTACTCGTCTCTAGTGATTATCTTGTTCTGCTTTTGTGTCCTAATTCTCGTTCCATCTAATCTTTTGACACTTTTTGAGGGATGCATTGAACAATCCAACAGTCTCTCTGAAAAAAATAAAATGAATCAGTGTCACGAAAAGAAAAGGAGGGTAAAGTATTAAATTGGTCTCTAGGTTTGGATGTAATTCTGTTTTGGTTGTTAAGATTTAAAGTGTTCTATTTGAATCCAAAAAAGTTTTATTTAGCATCAATTTAGTCCTACAGTGAGGTTAAAATTAAATAATTAACAAAATATCCTACATAACAACCGTACAAGAACAAAATCGATAATTTGGAGAACAAGTACAAGTTCCAGAAGCATAATACATCAATACATTTATTTATTATTTTTTTATAATATAAATAAAATATTTTCTATAAAACTAAAGAAAATGATAAATAAATGTATTGATACATCAATGGTTGATTTTGTGCTCTGGAGCTTGTACTTGTTCTCTAAATTATCGATTTTATTCTTGAACTGTTGTTATGTCGTACTTGTTCTCCAAATTATCGATTTTATTCTTGAACTGTTGTTATGTAGAACATTTTGTTAATTATTTAATTTTGACCTCACTATGGGACTAAATTGATGCTAAATGAAACCTTTTTGGATTCAAATAGAACACTTTAAACCTTAAGGACCAAAACAGAATTACGCCCAAACCTAGAGGACCAATTTAGTACTTTACCCAAGAAAAGGATATCACCAATGTTCTAAAAACCGGATCGGACCGGCCGATCGAACCGGTCCGACCGTGAATCGGCAGCTCAAACGGTTCGGTTTACTAACAGAAATTGCTATTTTAAAACCGGATACGAACTGCTAAACCGGCCGAAAACCGGCCGGTTTATAAGAAACGACCCCGTTTCCTTCCTTCGTTGAAAGAAATGGAATTGCACGCGTTTGTCCCCCCACCCCCCTTCCTTTCTCCAACTCTTTCCTTCAGCAAATGCCCTAGCTAGCTCCACCAAAGAAAGCAAACCCCCGTCTGTCGGAGTGAGAAACTGCTGCTGCCGCCTCCGTTGCACTCAAGAACTTCCATCTTCGTGCTATCGGCGTTCGCTACTTCGATCTCACCAACCCCTGTTCGCTCTCCATCCCCTGTTCGCTCTCACGAATCGCCTGGTCGCCGTCGTCCGCGCGCTCAACAGCTCTCCGTCGTCCGTCGAAGGTCAATACTCACTGCTAGTGGCTTGTTCTTCGTGTTTTTTTTATCGTCTGTTCAGAAATCAAACCCTCTTCGTGCTTGTTCATCGATGGCCAGTGATAGTCGTTTCTAGTGTTTTTGTTTTCATTGCTTGATGATTATTGATTAACTGATGCGTTGCTGTTTTCTTTTTTTACTTTGTGCTTGAGATTGAATGCTCTGTTAGTGCTTAGTGCTTGTTCTTAGTTGATTGGCTTTGCTCATTACTCTGGCTTGTTCTGGCCTGCTCTTGATTGATTAACTCTGTTACTGGCTTATTGATTGAAGATTAATTTCTATTGATTAACTCTGTTACTGGCTTGTTCTGGCTTATTCATATCACCATTTTTGCTGTTAGGGTGAATCTCGTGGATAATGTTGTTCTTGTTCTTGTTCGTGTTATTAAGTAGGAAGTAGTAGTAGCTTGAATTTGATGTAAATTAAATTTTATTTCTTTAAGGCTTGAGTTTATATCATTTTATTGTTGTAATTATTCAACAGATGAAGTTAGTAAAGAGCAAATTAGAGATTGTTATGCGTAATTTGTCATTTTAGATTTATATGCATTTGTTTGTGCACTGTACATCAGAGCCAAAGTGCTCTATTCCATGCTTTTAGAATTCGAATGACATGAAACAAACTTGGCAGTTGGTGTTATTGAATTCCGAAGCACAATTGATTGAGGTTGTTAGGGAACCCGCATTCTTAGCACTTTAGGCAGTGCACTTACCGTGGTCCCCCTCCCTTCTCATGTCCGAAAAGCTAATTTTATTGTATGTTGTATGTTTCTTAATTTTCACAGTACTCTTATGATTTCATAATCCTATAAGCGCTGACATTATTATTTGATGATGTATGCGTATTAAGTTGTTTGATTTCAATTCTGTCATTTAGAGTTGTGGTTTGTTGCTCATTATTTTTTGCCATCTTGGAACCTTCATGATCCTTGCATGAAATCGGATGTTTCTTGTGTTATATATCTCTTTGTAACATCTGTTAAATTGATTGCACCAACAGTTTTACCTCATTTATGTTGCAGAGTTGCTTGTGAGATATGAGTCTGATATCTCAAAATGCTCGCACTAAAGCTAGGAAGACCCAAAGGGTGGAGGACATCAAAGAACCTCTCAATCATGAAGAGGTTGAGGATGGGAAAGATTCTGATGATGAAGCTCTGAAGGCAAAGAAGAGGAAGCGAGAACAGTCAGAAATGCAACAAGTGAGAGAAATGAAAAAGCTGGAAAGCTTTTTGTTTGGCTCTCTGTATTCCCCTGTTGAATTTGGAAAGGAGGATAATGAAGTAGAAATTGGGGATAAAAAGAGCTCGGATTTGTTTTTTACTGACCGTTCTGCAAATAATGTGCTTTCTGTTTATGAGGAAGATGCTGACATTTCAGAGGAAAGTGATGATGATAGGGCTGCCGTGCAGAGAAAACCTGTGTGGGTGGATGATGAAGAAGAAAAGGCCACTATTAACATAGCAAATGTTAACAGGTTAAGGAAGTTGAGGAAGGAAGAGGATGAGGATTTGATTTCTGGTTCAGAGTATGTGTCAAGATTGAGGGCTCAGCATGTAAAGCTGAACCCAGGAACTGATTGGGCACAGATTGATTCGAGGTCCAAAATAGATAGATCTTCTGATGATGAGTCAGATGAAGAAAATGAAGCTGCATTGAACCAAGGTAACAAGGATGTGGATGATATTCTGAGAACAAATGAAGACCTGGTTGTGAAGAGTAGCTCGAAACTACTGCCCGGACATGTTGAATACTCAAAGCTAGTTGATGCTAATATACAGGATCCATCTAATGGCCCAATAAATTCTGTTCAGTTCCATAGAAATGCTCAGCTCCTTCTTGCTACAGGATTGGACAGAAAGCTTAGATTTTTTCAAATTGATGGCAAACGTAACACCAAGATTCAAAGCATCTTCCTTGAAGATTGCCCCATTCGGAAAGCTGCTTTCTTGCCAGATGGATCTCAGGTTATCTTATCGGGAAGACGAAAGTTTTTCTATAGTTTTGATTTGGTTAAGGCTAAGGTTGATAAAGTAGGTCCTTTAGTTGGTAGGGAAGAGAAAAGTTTGGAAAATTTCGAGGTCTCGCCTGATTCTAAATTAGTAGCTTTTGTGGGTAATGAGGGTTACATTTTATTAGTTTCGTCAAAAACAAAGCAATTGGTTAGTACCTTAAAGATGAATGGAACAGTTCGATCCTTAGCTTTTGCAGAAGATGGACAGCAGTTGTTGAGCGGTGGCGGTGATGGCCAGGTTTACCACTGGGATCTGAGAACAATGACTTGCATGCATAAAGGCGTAGATGAAGGCTGCATAAACAGCACAGCTCTTAGTACTTCTCCAGGTGGAAAACTTTTCGCAGCTGGTTCAGACAGCGGAATTGTGAATATTTACAATAGAGAGGAATTCCTCGGGGGCAAGAGGAAGCCTATCAAGACCATTGAGAATTTGACCACTAAAGTAGATTTTATGAAATTCAATCACGACTCTCAAATATTAGCAATCTGTTCAGGCATGAAAAAGAGCAGTTTGAAATTGATACATATCCCGTCATATACTGTGTTTTCCAACTGGCCGCCGCCGAATGCAAGCCTGAGTTACCCCCGCTGTCTTGATTTTAGTCCAGGTGGTGGTTTCATGGCTGTAGGAAACTCTGCAGGAAAGGTGTTATTGTACAAGTTGCACCATTACCAGCATGCATAAAATCAAATTTGGAAGCTCTCTCAAGGTTTGAGAGTAAATTTTTGTATTGTTATTTGTTGTCCAGGCAGGTTTCTGAACTCAGGTTATTGTTGCATTTTTGTCATAAACTAATGAAGCATCATATGTGTTTGTATGCAAGCTATAGAAGGAGAAAACTAGTTTCAAGTCTTTTATTGATTGTTTGACATTAGCTATATTAACTACATTGCTTTATCAATGTTATAGATACCTAGATGAGCTGTTATGTTATATCTGTACACAGTCTGGGTTAAATTGATATTACTAAATGCCACTTCTTGGCACTTCGGATACTGAAAGCAAGGTAATAGCCAATAACTAATAAATAAAAAGGTGAGTGCTACCAAGGCAGATAGATGAAATATTTTGATTGACGTTGTTGCCACTGCTCCTTTATCTTTTCTTTTCTTTTTTTTCTTCTTTTTCTTTTGGGGGGATCTAGGGTGATGCCGCTGCTCTCTTGGAAAATTTTGTAGTGCGTCTCTACAAGTGTTTTGTTTTTTGGTACTCAATTGTTTTATTTTTTATGAGGAACCAAAATTTGAAATATGGGAACTTTTTCATTTGGAGATGTATTGGACTGGACTATGTCTGTGATCTTAGACTGAATTGGACTATGTACTAATTAATTATCCATTGGGCTTGCTAGTCTCAAGATATGCTTCTAATAAAAGTTTACGTACATTCCTCTTGATTTTAAAATTACACTTTTGATCAGAATAAAAAAAGGGAACAATTCTAGCTAAGTTGGGTTGGTTTAATGGTTAACTCACTAGTCTGTTTAAACAAGTATCGGGAGTTTGAATTTTTAGTCATTGGCTTGTCGGATTGGGGATATCGTGGGGAACAAAAAAAAAAAAAGAACAATTCTAATCAAATTGGGTTGGTTTAGTGGCTAATTCACTAGTCTATTTAAGTAAGTGTCGGAGATTCGAATATTGTCTTGTACATACAGCAATTCATTGGCCAACAACAAACCCTTAAATGAAGTTTCGTTCTAAATAGTTATTGGCCTGTCGAGTTGAAAAATACTGTTAAAAAAAAAAAAAAACTTCCTAAACTCGCCCCTCCCTCCCCTCCAAAAAGAAAAATAATTCTATGATGGAGATGTTTTGTATGAAGAAAATGAAGAATGATGTGCATAATTTATTTTAAAAAATTAATAAAAATAAAATAACATATTCTCTTAAAAATGTCTAGTACTATTTATAAAAGTGAATATTTATCTATTCATCATTTTTATTCTTCGAAAAATATAACACTACACTTTTGATGCTCCTAATATCAAACGGCATCAATATAACAATTTTCAATTATCACATAAAATTACTGAAATGTCCCTAGCCTATTGGAAAACACCTCCACCGTGCTTGTTCCCATAATCCCATAATCCCATCCTCCCATGTAGTGATTGTACTTTTGCAGTACTCGACCACGGATCCAAAATGGCAAACAATTATTCAAGACTTTGCTAGGGTTTGAGTCTTCAAGAATAATTAATTTTCATATTTACACAAATATATTTTCCGATTCCATAAAATCTAAATTTCTAATGGAAAGTGTGGGTATGTGACATGTACTTCATACATTTTCAATGTATATTCTATCTTTCATATTCGTAGTTCATATGAGTGATTGGATTTTAATATATATATGTAGTATGGTTAACTTTATATATATAACTTGAAGTAAAGAGAAATTCTTATATATCTATTAAAGAGGAAGAGTGATTTTCCATACTAATTGAAGGTGAACAAATATTTTTTTTAAGTCAAATTCTAATTATGTCTTTCAAAAAGTATTTTTTTAATAGCAGGTATATGAAAATTTTATAAAAACCAAGAAATTTTTTTTATAAACAACACATAAATATTAAAAAAAAAAAACATAATTTTTCTTAACAAGAATACAAAAACTTTTGAACTAAAACCCAAAAATTATAACAAAACATAAAGAAGAAAAGAAAAAAAAAAAAACAAAGTAGCAGCAGCAAGTAGAGCAACAAGAAGTAGGGGTGGCAAAGCGGGCCGGCCGCTCCAACCCGCCCCGCCCCGCCTAGGCCCATCCTATAAACGGGGCGGATCGGCCCGCCCTGCCAATTAAAATGGGTTCAAAATGCTAGCCCGCCCCACTTTATGGCGGATTGGCGGGTTAGCCCGCTTCTTTTTTTTTTTTAAATAAAATTCATTAAAATTAACCAAAAAATAATAATTAAAAAATCAAATACAAATAAAATATAGTCAAATTATAATATAGTTTTTTTATTATTTTTTTAATTTTTAACTTCAATAAAATTGTTCAAAATAATATTTGTCAATAGAATCATCTTTATTTTAAAAAATAAGTCACATAATTTGAGCATATATACGAAATTGTAAAATAAAATAAATAAAGTTAATAACTAAAAGAAGAATAAAAACAAAAAATAAGAAAAAGTGTTTAAAAATTATATAATTATTAATTTTATAATAGTAATCACTCTTTTATTTAATAAAAAAAAGAAAAATAAAAATCTTTGGTCCGGCGGACCGGCCCGTCCCGCCCCGCTAAAACCCGCCAATTTGGCGGTGCGGGTTTGGCGGGTTTTTTTTTATTTGGCGGGCTCCAAATCCTAGTCCGACCCTACTTTTTTAGCGGGTTTAGTGGATCGGCCCAACGGGCTCGATCCGTTTTACCACCCCTAACAAGAAGTAAGGGCAAAAAAAAAGAAAAAAGAAAAAACAACAAAAGAAGAGGAGAAATAAAGAAGAAAAGGAGAAGGAAAAAAAATATAAAATCCTATTTTTTTAAATTATTTGATTAAAAAATAACTAACAGTTCTCTTATCTCAAAATAGTAATGACAAAAGAGAAGTTATAATTAAAAAAGATACATGAGTCATTATAATTTTTTTTGTTGACTATGAGTGGTTATAATTAAATGTGGAATAAAACTTTTGTAGTTCACAATATACAAAAATTCATGGAACGACATATTTAAATCAACATTACTTTATGTAATAGTTTTTACAACAAATATTTTGAAAAGATTTTTTTTTTTTTGCTTCACAATAAGAAAAGAGTAATGACATGACTAATAAAATTTGTTTTTTTTTTTATATTTTGCCAACAAAAATATTTTTATATTAAATTTTAAATTTTAAATTTTAATAACTAATATTGATGGTTGAAGAAACTCTAGGAAAGACCGAAAGACTGGTTTCAATTCAGTTTTCATAGTAGATCCAATATGTTTGCTTGTGAGATAAATTAATAGTTACTTGAAAGACAAGAATAAATATTTATATTGTCAACCACGATTCTTTTCTAATACACTTTGTATTAGAGGAACAACAATCTAACTTAAAATAAGAGGTTATGGGAGTATACTTATAAACGGAGAAAAAGCAAAGAGATAAACAATACTATAAAGTACTGCAGTTGTTGGAAAATAAAGAGGCTTCATTGTAATTAGAACATACCAAGTGAGACTAGTCAACTATCATCATGCATAGAGATTTTATTTACTCTTTGAATCAATCATCTCATAATATATTTTCTGCATTTTATAGTTAAAACTAACAACGTTTTACAAAATTTACAATATAATTTATATTGACTGTTGTAGTGAATGGAGATGATCAGATTTAGATGGATTCTACCAAATTTTCCATTCAGAAGCCGAAAAAAAAAAAGTTCATATTCTCTTCTAAATGCCTTGACTTGACTAGGATAGAAATTTTTGGATAAGCAGTTCTAAGTAGTTAATTAGAAAGAAACCGAATCTGTAAAATTTTCAAATGGAGTTGGTCATGGCATAATTATTCCTTAGCAATGACAATCTTTTCTTAGCTACTTTAGACCTGTAGTACCGTACTTCAAATGCCTCAGTTAGGTCCGGATACCGAATACACTCAGTGACGGATCTAGAAAATTTTAGGAGTGGGGCAAAAATATATATATTAAATAAGTTTTGTTAAATATTATTAATTATATGGAGATATAAAAATTAAAAAGAATTAGTGAATACTTTTATTCTTAAAATACTATTCATTATATATAATTTATAAAAAATATTTTTTATTTCTAAAATTTAAAATTAAAGTATTTTAATTAAATTATGGATAACTTATTATTCTAACTAATCTTTATATACACATTTAATAATAAAAGATTGAATTAATTGACATATTAGCGCCTAATAATGTTCAAATTCGTTCCTGAAAGATCACGCGATCTTCATTTTCGTCCCCGAATGATTTTTTTAATCAAATTAGTCCCTGAAAGATAAACTGTTAGTCAAATTAGTCCTTCCGTCAATTGGATGATGATGTATCATGTTAAGTGCCACGTGGCAAGTCAGTGACACGTGGCATGCCGCGTGTCACTTGACATATAAAAAAGTTTTTTATTAGTCAAAATAGTCTTTGAAAGTCCAAACACAAGTCATTTTCATCCCTCAAATTTTAAAAATTAGTCAAACTAGTCTTTATATAATTTTTTTTTATTTTTTCTTCATAAAATTATCTCTCTCCTTTAATTCTTCTTAAAATCGCTCTTATTCTTTTCTATTCTAAAACTTTTTTCTTACATTACTACATTTTGCTGGAATATATATATATATATTCAAAATTGAAATGTATGTATTTATTAATCTAAAAAAAGTTATATGCTCAAAATCAAAATTTATGTATGTTAACCTAAACAAAGTTATACCACTATTTTTTTTCTACTACATCTTTTTTTTTCCATTACGATATTACTTATATATAGGATGTAATGGTAGTGAAAGTCAAAATTCAAGAAGATTCACAAATTTTGCTTCAATTCCAAACTTTACAAAATATTGAAAATTTATTATTATTATTATTATTATTATTATTATTATTATTATTATTATTATTATTATAAACGAATTGCTTCTTAAGCGTAATACGTGCAAACATCATAATAAATTTTTGTGTGTTTCATATGTTTCAGATAGATTATATAATTTTTCTTTTAATTTCACAAATCAATGAGATAAAATAAAATAGGAAATATTATGCCTATGCATAACACAGGCTACTCCGCACTAGTACATTATATAAATAAATATGCTTCATATTAAAATAAAATTCTTTTTGTTTTAAATGAAATATTTAAAAAATTATATTAGAATATTAAGATTCAAAACGTGATTCCATAAACCAGTTTTTCAATTATTGAGTTTTACTATATAAATTAAATAATAATAAAAGTTATAATTTTAAAAAATTTAAAAGATTTAAAATTTAAAATAATTACTATATTATTTAGTAAAATTTAAAATATTAAATTTTTAAATATATAATCAACAATAATTTGATAAACTCATTTAAATAAAAAAATCACATAAAAAATTACAATTTGAAAATGTAAAATTTTAAAATACAAATGACAAAATAATTTTATAAAAATTTAATTATTTTTATTATTTTATGTAAAGAGAATTTTGTTTATTAAGGTTTAAAAAATAATATTAAAATTAGTAGTATAAAAAATATTATAAATTTAATATCATAAAAAATTATATAAGGACTAGTTTGACTAATTTTAAAATTTGAGAGATGAAAATGACTTACGTCTGGACTTTCAAGGACTATTTTGACTAATAAAAAACTTTTTTATATGTCAAGGTCACTGACCTGTCACGTGGCGTGCCACGTGGCACTTAACATGACACGTCATCATCCAATTGACGGAAGGACTAATTTGACTAACAGTTTATCTTCCAGGGACTAATTTGATTAAAAAAAATTATTCGGGGACGAAAATGAAGATCACGTGATCTTTCAGGGACGAATTTGAACATTAATCCGCCTAATGATATATTAGTATTTATAATTTGAAATTAGAATTATATATAAATACTAAAAAATTAAATCTTTTCTAGTATGTTTATATAAAATAATAAAAACATAATTTACAATTTTTTTATTTCTTTTTAAAATAATTAAATTTATTATATATTTTTTAATTTAATTTTGATATAATGTTAGATAAAAGATTTTAGGTATCTGTTTAATTATATATTGTAATTAAAATATTTTTTATCATTATTTTTAAAAATAAAAAATATATTCTAAATTAGTAAATTAATCAGTTTATTTTAAAATTTTATATGCAACATAGGTACATATAATAGAACAAAAGATAAAAAATAAGTAATAAGGATGAATAAATCGAGAATAAAATAAAATATATAAAGTCACGAAAAAATAAAATATTAGATTAATACCTAAACTATAATTGTTTGAATTAAAAATTGCAATTGAAAATATCAAAAGAGAAATAATGAAATTGAAAGATATATAGAGTCATGGGGAGCTATATAAAATAATTGGAGAATTTAAAATTTACTTTTTGATGAAGAGAAGATGACCATTAGACAAGGAATAGAAAAAGAATGTTGAAAATATAAAAATAAGAAGAGGGTATAAGAGAATAAAGAAGTGACGGTACAATAATTAAATTTAATTAGATTAAATAATAGTTAAAATAATAAAAAAATAAATTTAAAACTTTAACTAATTGAATTTATTTTATTTGTAGTGGGGTCATTTAAAATTTAAAATGGGGGCATATTATATATTACTATATTCTTTAAAACAAAAATTAAAAACACCGTGGGGGCAAGTGCCCCCTCATTGTCTTGCTTAGATCCGTCCCTGAATACACTCATTTTCCAACCATTCAGTTAAAACCTCTGCCTGATCTGCAGACGACAATGCAAGAATAATGGAAACAAAACAAGACTCTAGAGATTGCCATAGCTCTCCATCCATCTTAATCACCATGCCATCTTCACCATCTGCACTTTTTCTTGAGAACTGTAAGCCCAATATTCAGATTTCTTAAAGCTTCTACAATTGGCACATCAAAATACTCGACCAAATCTGGTAAAGCAATTTTCGCTATGTGGTCGCTTTGAGCCCTTCTTTTCTTTGCTCCAAAACCTGCAACCATTCATCTAATCAAATGAGATGATTAACTCTACAGTTGGAATCTTCAGAAATGAGACGGAGGATTTAGCATAGGCTGGGCAAGCAGAGATCATCTGGCTAACATATCTCCTGCACTATAACTTTTATCCATATCGAGTGAATTATGCTAAACAATTATGCCTATCACTATTGGATTAAGAGAAGACTGACTGTGAACCTGGTAAGCTTTCAACATTTGTCTTATTGTCGATCAACTCAGTTGTGTTTTCATCCAAAGGACGGCAATTTAGATCCTGATTAAATACTGGCAAGACTTCCTGTGATGATTGGTGACCATCACTATTTTCCTGTGATTCTTCCTTTGAAGAATCTAGCATATCATCTTTGACTTCTGTTTTCAATTCCAGCTTGTATATAATCTGGAGATCATTAAGCAAGTTGGGAATTGCCTTGAGTTTTGAGTTTCTGAAAGGATAAATAAAATTAAGTTATGATAATAGAGGGTTAGAATATGATATAAGATTACTAGACCTGCTCACATTTTCATATAACATGAAAAATATGTTGTTTCAACCAAATGTGTTCAGCCTGAGTAGCCATTACTTATTTTCCAGAATAATCAATAAATCAAGAAACATATTCAGGACTAAGAAAATAAAATAATATAAATAAAGGGATATACACCTACTCCACTTTCAGTCCACTATACTACAGTGTACAGTTATTCACTGCAATAAACTAGACTGGACAAACAAATGTAGATCAGCTGGTAGATATTGCTGTTACAAAGATAGAAAAAACAGTTTATAAGGGCCAACCAGTTTCGTATTGAAACATTGTTTCACTCATAAAAGAACTCTCTATTTTCTCAAAGGAAGAAAACAGGGGAGATCCACATCCAATTACAACTTGCAAAGTACAACCAAAAGCTTTGTTAAACATTTATGCAGCATTCACTCTTATTTAATTTTCCAATATTACAACAATTGGCTTCTCTAAATGACTTTTTTCTACAAACACTAGGTTGGTCCATTTAATTCTCATTGTAATGTGCATGTTGCAGTTGAACATGTGAACCAGCTTCATCAATAGGATCTATAGCTTTGTCTGGCAAAAATCGATCACTGCAATACCAATTATTTGAGAGAGAAAATATGGCAAATACATAGAGCAATTGTATTATACAATTGCAATTGCTGATGCTAAATAGATGAACCGGCTTCACGAGTGTCAGTATTAATAATGTCGTTCTTAACATGAGAATGAGAAATTATCTTGCAATTCAATATTTTGCAGAGGTTGCACAAAGAATGTGAGAAATTATTTGATAAATTAACAGGAAAAAAGTTTTTGCTGAGGAACCTGGATGATGTTGGCAAAGAAATGCAAGTACACGACGAGAGTGGTGCCGTGAGCTGCAGTGGCGATGGAGTCGACGGTGCCGTCAGAAAAAGTCTTTGCTGGAGGAACTGGGTTTTTTTTCTTCTTTGTCCAGAAGAAGAGGAGAAAGGCGGAGAACGGCTAGCGGCTGCTGATGCGTGCTGCTATGCGTGAAGACCGATGGAGAGGAGGCGCGGCTACGAGAAAGGGAGAGGATGATGATAGAATGCGGCTGTCCGATAGGGAATTAGGGGTGAGGTTACTCTTTAGATTTTTTTTTTGGGCATGAATAGGGAAGGAGAAATTAGATTAGGGTTCATTAAAAACAAAGTAATTTTGTAATGTATATGAATAATGAAATGTATTTTGGTTTTGATTTTTAAATTGATTCAGATATAAAATTATAAATTAAAGTTAATTGAATTTTGATTAAATTAAAAGGTGTCCAATAGAAAAGAAAAGGATATTTAAGTCTTTTCATTAAAATTAAGTAAAATTTATTTTTTATTTTTATTAAAGTATAAGGGTAATTTAGTAAAAGTATTGATATAATTTATATTTAAAAAGGAAAAATTAATTATTGACGTGGAAAATATAATCCACATGTTTTGTTTTAATTTGTCCACATTTTTATTGTATCGGTACGTATGAATTTATCATCATACCATAGCAAACACCTTAATTATTTCATAGCTTTTTTATCCATCCCCTTTTTCATACATGGATATAAGCTATCTTATCCTTAATTTAAGTAATAATATATCTAATGTTATTCTGTTTTTTAGATATATAATTGTTTATATATTTTTATTTAAATTTTAAAATAAATAAATTATAATATAATATTAAAATTTGTATGATAAAAAAATTTTAAAGATTCAATTTTTGTTATGTAATAAATTTCTTATTCTCTAGTGAAAAATGACCCAACAAATAACTATAATTTGGTTTTGTTATTTCAATTTTTCAACCATTCCAAAATTATACACTGAAGATCTTGTTATACTATTATATTGTGCTTTATTTAATTTATTTTGAATTTGGCTAGAGACAACGAAGAATTTAAATAACGTGAATAATAGGCTGCAAATTTAGTTCAATACATATAAAAAATAAAAAATACTCAACAAATTACTTAAATAAAAAAAATTTACTCAATTATTTCAAAAAAATAATCATCCCAAATCTTAATTTACCAAAATATTTTACTCTAATATTCTCTTTTTTTTTTCAACCGACTGTCACCTCCACCTTCATCAATAATCATCCTATTTCACCGTCGCTGTTTGGCTTGCCATACGCCGCTACCGACGTCTCTCACTCCTAGTGAAAATAACCATCCACGTAAGGATAAAAACAATCATCCACATATCTAATGAATTGAACATCCAATATAATTTAATTATATATAATTAAACCCAATCCAATTAAAATAATCATCCACATAAAAATTAAAATAATCATCTAAATACCTACTAAAATGACTATCCTATCATTAAAGTAGCTTCACTAAAACACACACACCAAAACTAAAAAAATAACCATACACATATAAAATTAACCATCCGCTACCAAAAAATAAAACTTCCACTGCTTTTCATGTTGAATTGTTGACCTTCTCCAATGCATAAATTGATAAGGTTACCATCTAAAAGAGTAAAAATATCATTGCTTAATGAGGATGGAGATGAAAAATTACATCACCCATAAAGGACTCCATCCACGATTATGAAAAATATACGAATTGCTGTTCACGTTGCGACTAATGCAAAGACTGCAGAGGGACAGCGATGGTCTGGCGTCTGGGTCCGACGGCGTCTGCACGATCTTTAGGGCCTGGCTGGCAGCGGCAAGTTTTGGGTTGCTATTTACGTTGCGACTTCAAGGACTACGGATGGGCAGCGGTGGTATGGTATGTGGGTGCGACGGCATCGACACGGTCTCCGGGGCCTAGAGGACAGTAACGAATTGTGGGAGTGAAACAAAAATTGAAAGTTTATGATAAAATTGAATATAACAGTAGATAGTGTGAATATCCGTAATTGTTAAATTTAATTTTTAAAATTTTAAATTTTAAACTTAAATAACTAATTAAAAAACTAATTTTTAATTTTTAATTATCTTTTCTTTTAATTTATTATTCACACACATTATTATTTTTCCATACTTCCTCTTTGTGAAATTATGAATGATACCGCAAAAAAGGAGAGCGCTAATATTGAAGCATATTATATAATTTCAGAAATTAAATAAATAATAAAATTTTCAAGTTTTAAAGAATAAACTAATTAATTAATGGCGTACAATTTTAGTTACTAAAATAATCTCTTTGATGAAATATGTTATAATTGGAATTGTCGATATGATTCGGTGGAATCTCAATCTTCTTCTCTAGATCTTAAGTTCCCCTCTTACCACGGAATTCAAAAATTAAAGAAAAATTGAGAAAGAAATTATAAACAAATCAATGGTGGAGCTCAGTGCTATATCTGCAGTTGCTTTCTACTTTTTGCCCGTACTTATCTGGCGAAGGCTTCTTCCGTTTATTAATTATTTTTAATATTTATTCATATTTATATAAAAATAAGTTTGAAAATTGCATATAGGGCATATAGCATATCGAATATGTTATGACTTATCAACCGAACAAATAATAATTATTATACTACATTTTTTTTCTTGCTAACATTAAATCCATAATCGAAAAGATACAAATTAAGTATATTTTTTTCCTCAAAATTTGACAAAAAAATTTAAAAATATTTTTACGTTTTATTTCGATTTTATTATAAAATTTAAGAGTAATTTAACAATAATATATGACAATTATGTCTGATTTAAAAAATTAACTTCTAAAAATATATTTGATATAAATAAAAAAATTTTAAAATAAAATTTAAAGATTTTTTTAAATTTATAACAATTTTTTGAGAAAAAATATTCATTCAAAATTAATATATATTCTAGATTAGAATAGAATTGGATATTACTAAATTTCTCGCTATTCTTTTTAGAAGTTGAAGTTAGCAATCTTTGGTATATATAGGTTTTTACGAAAAATATTAATTTTTAATTATTAAATAATAGCTTTTTTTTAGAAACATTACTATAAAAATGAAACACAACATTTTTTTTCTTTCATCTCTCCTCACTATATTTTCCCAAAATAATAATAATAATAATAATAATAATAATAATAATAATAATAATAATAATAATAATAATAATAAATAAATGTAGGTTGTGATTTTATTTTACTACACTATAATAAGTAAATTATTCAAGATATAAAAGGGCAGAAATTACTCATATATGCTTAATACTATAATAAGGTGAAAAAGTCAAAAAGAACATCTATTGGTACTAATTTGGTATTGCTTACTGGATTGCATAAAATACTAATTAAAGAAAAAAGGGAAACAAAACAAAAATAATTGGTAGAGTCCAACTCAGTGATGGTAACAACTGATATTCACATTTCCTTGTGTTTCGTCTGTTTCCCGTGGAGGCTTCATTTCATATACGTTTTTTTTTTCTTTTTTCCAGATAATTATTATCGTTAACAATTATTTCCACATGCTTCCTGGGAAAGAAAAGAAAACAAAAAGGTTTTACCTTTAATTATCTTCACAATAAATAATAATATCTACAGATATATTATGTACAACAGCAAATAAAGTTAAAAAATAAACTCTCCTACTCCATGATAATAATTATTCTCGTCAATCTTATATTGAGTGTTTTTTTAACTTTTATAAATATTAGGAAAATTATTAAATTTTATTAAAATTATAATAACTAGTAATCAAAAGAGAATTATCAAAATATTCTTATAATTATTTTCTCTCTTTATTAATATTTTAGTCTCCTAATTCTTTTTTCTTTTTATTCAATAACAGAGGGCATATGATAAGTAAAAATTAATTAAGAGCTTCCTGAAATTAGATAGTGATACTTAATTTGTAAAAATATAAAAATAAAAGACAGTTACCATGAAATAAATGAAGTAATAAAGATTAAATTATATAATGGTTGAAAGCTCGAATATCAATCACATATCTATCATCATCAAATAAAGTTAAACAGATGATAATTTACTTCACATGGTTTCATGAGAAGTTTAAGGTGCTACTAGCCGAAGTAAGTGAGAATACTGTTCGCATATTTGCACGTGCCTATATCATGAAGCTGCTATTCACTTAACTATTTGGTGATAAGAGTGTGAATCATGTTCATATTTAGTGGTTGTCATTTGTGGCAAAGCTTGACGAAATGGGTAGTTATAGTTGAAGTTCCGCCACATTGACATGGTTATATCGATGCATGTGTCGGGTGGCCAACAGAATTGTTACCAACTTGGCCAGTCCTCTTTAACTGCTACAGAGTTGGATCTTATAGCGGTTTTTCACTCTGAGGCAGCAAGGGTCTGATGATTTTTCTTTTCCGTTTATTTATTTCAAGTATTTAACCTGTTAGGTCTCGTGTTAAATAATGATCTTAACACTTACTATCCTACAGGTGGGCAGCCTACTTACCACCACATGGGAAGGAGCAAAGAGTTATCCAATATCGCCTTGCATTAGATTGATTGGATGGTCGAGATGTAAGTTTATTGTGTGTGGTTGGTTGTTTCATTAGTGGTTCATCGACCTCATTGTACATAATATTCTAGCATACGAATTTGTTGCCCTTTTCAGATTGTGTGAGAGCCTTATGCCGTCCTTGACGTACTTGCCGTGGTTCATCCAGGAATACTTACAGAGGAGCACTGTCGGTTGTGGCGGGCGGTCAGCAACTTGATATATTTTGTCGTCATTGAGTGACATCAAGTTGATAGGATGGTCCCATAGTTTGGCGATATGCAACATGTACCTGAGCCTACTCTAAACATAGACTGACTTCATGTTAAGGACAGTAGAGGAAGGGGAGATAGGTGATTCCCCTCTGATTTTCAGACATGGCATCTATATTGGGGTAACAGAATTGATTTCGTCCTGAATATCGAGAGAGTGGCTGATCCAGGCCCGTCCATGGAGTACTTAGAATGGTGGATTCCTTGTGCCCTTCAAAATAGAGTTAACACACTCATATATATTGGTCGTCATGTGTCCAAAGCGTCTGCCACTATCCTTGTGCTGGGTCCACTTATCGTACTCCATTCTGTTTGTCCAATCACACATGATCGGATTTTTAGTTCTCATAATATCAAATCAATAGTCAAACTCTGTCTCAGTCTTCACATAAGCAGCACTCACAAGTAGCCTCTTTGCATCTTGCCCCTTGAAACCGAGGGAGAAATTGGCCGCAACATGACGAATGCAAAATGCTTGATATGCATGAGGAGGTAGCCAACCACTATCAGGTGCCTCTAGTGCAACCTTGATACCAAGGTGCTTGTCAGATATCACCAGAATACCTTCTTGTGGAGTCATATATCTTCTCAGGTTGGTAAAGAAAAAGGCCCAGGACTTTGTATTTTCCCTTCCACAAGTGTAAACACAATGGGAAAGATATTTGAGTTTCCATCTTACGCGATAGCTAGGAGCAAAGTACCTCCATACTTGCCATACAAGTGAGTACTATTGATGCTAACCAGCAGCTTACAATGTCGAAAAGCCTCAATACAAGGAGGAAAGGTCCAAAAAAAAATGATGAAAATACACGATTGATTCATTAACCTTATCACCAACTCTAATCGAAGAGGTATTCAACAGAGCAATGGTTCCCTAGATGGTGGATTGCACCCCAAGGATCCAATCTCTGTATATCTGCGCTACTGTCTTCCGCTTCTCCATCCAGACCTTCCTGTAGCTAGGCCTGAATCCATAGGTTGCTTCAATAGCTTGCTGCAATACCTTTGTTGTAATCGCAGTATCAATTCTAACCAACGAAAAGATCCTCGCACAAATGATATGATAATCAAGCTACCGGTAATCTTTTGAAATCGAGGTGGCCAAGCAAGTGTGAGGTCCGTTGTACCTCCTCACCTCCCAAGTGCTCTTTCATTGTCGAAGTGTGATACAAATCAACCACATACAACTTTTTCTGAACTCCTTGTGTCTCCCATGGTATTAAAGATGGTCTGACTCTGTCACCCTATACTCAACTCCACACCGGATGCTATAATCCTTTACGCTCACACAGCTTCTTCCTTACTTTGGAAAGATTGGCCAATCTAAAATTCCGTAAGAGCGATTGCATCATGCAGTCCCTGACTCCCAAAGGTAGCATCGACGTTCGACTGTTGGCCGATGTATTCCAAGTTTAAGGTTGAGAAATGTGGAGGATGTTGTTGTGTGTCGGAACTCGATGGGCTATGGTGTGTAGGTGGATTGCTCCGAGTATCCTCGTCACTGTCCCCAACAATGTCAACGGGCTCTTCGTCCGAATCATCCTCTCGCATCGCATTTTCAACTCGATCCGGTCCAGCCTCAACTACAAAATTAGGACTCAGACGAGGTGAAGTTGCCATCCCAACTGCAATAGATGGAGGATCAACCAACAGACAAGCAGGTGCAACCACATGCATCGAGGTTGAGGCACCCCCTAGCATAGTCGACTAAGGATTCGGCACTAATGTCCAGAGCTGTCGACACTATGTTCCAACTTGGCAAACAACTCGTGTATTCTACTTTCAGAAAACTTTGCCTGTAATGAAACAAGCGCTGCATATCTTCATCGGACCCTATCACAAATGTATCATACTTTATACCGGTTGACACAACAGCAACAGGGATCTTGTAAAACAACTTTTTTACCCACTTTGTTCCATACACCCCTAGCTTTTGTAATATGCTGATTTTTAGCTCTAACAATGTATTCGATGACCAAATAAAGACGCTCAACGGTTCCCTATATGTAAATTTAACACTGTACTTTTTACTTTTTTGAATTTTACCAGAGCAATGTACTAGAACTAGCAAACTCTCCTCACCATCTATATGTGAAAATGACACTCTACTATACTATCCAATTACCTTGGATGAGTATATATAGAAAACTCACATATGCATAAACCGCTACTAGTAGCCATGGATTTACCTACCCCTATTTGCACATAAATCTTTACTACCTACAGTTGTTTATGCATGTTGAATATCCTTCAAAAACCATATTGCCTACAGTGATTTCTGGCCAGTTCTGTATTAACATAAATCGTGGCTACTAATAGCGGTTTACGTTCAGTTTGCAATTCGCGGTTACCAGTATTAGTTTATATATTTTTACAAAAATTGTATATAAGTATGACGTTTCAGAAAGTTATAAAAAAAATGTTTCTAATTATTTTAATTCAGTAATTTATCCTATAATAAATGTGTGTGATATAAATATACATGTTTCAATTAGCCATTAGTATATAATTCATGCTTAATGCTATGGAGATAATATTTATAATTATTTTATATAATATATATAATATTTTTTTTAATTTTATTAATTTTGTTATATATTTAAGCATTTGTATTAATTTTAATAAAATTAATCCAAATACAATAAAAATCACTTACATAATATGTGTTTAAAAATTTTAACTATAATTAATAAATATTAAATAAAATAATTTTTAACTATTATTTTTATGGGGCCTGCTACACATACAAGTAAAAAGGCCGTACAAGTTTTACAAGTTATCAGCCCAAACTTCATTAACACGCGCATTAACTCATTTTGAATGGAGCGTAACTACACGCGCCCCACTCAAACGGTTCCTCTTCGTCTTCTTCTTCTTCTTCTTCTTCTTCTTCTTCTTCTTCTTCTCTTCTTCTTCTTCTTCGTCTTCCTCTTCCTCTTCCTCTTCCTCTTCTTCTTCTTCTTCGTTTTTTTTTCGATTTTCATGGTTTCTAAAATTCTTTTTCTTCTTCTTGCTGCACGTTCTTCTTCCTCTTACTCTTCTTCTTCTCCTTTTCTTTCGTTTCTGCACGTTCTTCTTCCTCGTTTTCCTCTTTTTCTTCTTCTTCATTTACGTCTTTTCTCTCTGTTTTCTCTTTTTTTTTTTCGATTTTTCATGGTAAAATCGTTTTTGAAGAAGAAGAAGCAGCAGAAGATGAGGAGGAGAAAGAGAAAGAGTTCTGAATTATGCATAAGATGTACTTCAACGAATTTTGGGTGTATTTTCTTAAATCCTTTGGGTGTATTCCTATAATCGTTTGGGTGAATTCTTGTAACCGTTTGGGTGTATTTTCTGTAATCCTTTGGGTGTATTTCTGTAATCATTTGGGTGTATTTGAGTGATATCTGACTGATATCTATGGGTGTATCTGACTCATATCTATGGGTGTATCTTACTGATATCTATGGGTGTATTTTTCATTTCAGAAAAAATGGCAGGCAGAAACCAAGCTGAAAAAAATGTAAGAACAAATATATGTCTTCGATCAAATCAGTTTTTCATAATAGAAATATATCTAACTCTAATTTTGCTTTGTTTACAGCAAATCAAGGACCTAAAGTGTGCAACCCATCTGTTGAGTGAGAAATTCAGAAATATGAGCGAGGAGAAGTGATGCAATAAGACTGTCCAGGCCATCCTCATTGTTATTGAGTCCATTTTGTCAGATAGATTCTAATGATATTGTCACTGATTAATGTAACTGTTATATACTCTTGTAAGAAATTGAACACATGGTGTAAATATATTTGATCCAATTATAAGTAAATTTTTTTTCCATAATTAAACTCTCTCTGGTGTATTCAAAATGTCTGATTTACAGGTACTATAATATGAAGTGGTGATCCAGATAGATTGGAACCTATATATGACGGTCTGCATAGAGATCTGCATAATACACCCAAACACAGACTATAAATACACCCGATAAAAAATTAAATTTATACCTCTACTGCAGATTTTAACCCAACACTACCTGAAAGCCACTTGTTGTCCACAAGACCAAAATTAATTAAACTCTCTCTGGTGTATTCAAAATGTCTGATTTACAGGTACTATAATATGAAGTGGTGATCCAGATAGATTGGAACCCATATATGACGGTCTGCATAGAGATCTGCATAATACACCCAAACACAGACTATAAATACACCCGATAAAAAATTAAATTTACACCTCTGCTGCAGATTTTAACCCAACACTACCAGAAAGCCACTTGTTGTCCACAAGACCAAAATTAATTAAACTCTCTCTGGTGTATTCAAAATGTCTGATTTATAGGTATTATAATATGAAGTGGTGATCCAGATAGATTGGAACCCATATATGACGATCTGCATAGAGATCTGCATAATACACCCAAACACAGACTATAAATACACCCGATAAAAAATTAAATTTACACCTCTGCTGCAGATTTTAACCCAACACTACCTGAAAGCCACTTGTTGTCCACAAGACCAAAATTAATTAAACTCTCTCTGGTGTATTCAAAATGTCTGATTTACAGGTACTATAATATGAAGTGGTGATCCAGAATTTCAAATAGATTGGAACCCATATATGACGGTCTGCATAGAGATCTGCATAATACACCCAAACACAGACTATAAATACACCCGATAAAAAATTAAATTTACACATCTGCTGCAGATTTTAACCCAACACTACCTGAAAGCCACTTGTTGTCCACAAGACCAAAATTTAGCAGAAAATCATTCCAATTCCTATCAAATGAGTCTTTGCTATGAGGGTTTCATTTTTCCTCTTTGCTACATGTAATCAATTGATTCTTAATCTCGTTTTCCTTCCTATTTGTGCTCCACTTCGCCCTGATTCAGCTGACAATCTGAGGTTGAATCATCTATTATCTTCAAAACGAGTTCAAACTTTGATTTCAGAAACCAGAAAATCGAAAAGAAAACGAAGCTGGAGTTACAGAGAGAAGAACTAACGTCAATGACGAAGAACAAACCAATGAGAAAGGAGAAGAAAAGAACGATCGAAAAACCAGGGGAAGACGCGCGAGAAGAAGAACGATGAAATTTGGAAAGAAGGAAAACAAAGAAGGAAACAAATCTTTTAAATTTGGTAGTTATACAAACGCAGGATCTTTGTATAGCGCGTGTAAGTGACGTAGGAGTTGCAACGCGTTTTAGTGGATTAGACGTTAATGAACTTGTAATAGTTACAAGCCCTAATCGCTTGTATACTGAGCTTTTCCCTATTTTTATTTCTTTAACATTATCAATAATTAATATAACGTTGATATATTATGGTGGCCAAACATTATATAGGGGAAAGTGAACTTGGGGGAGGTGAGAGCTAGATAGGATCGGAAGACGAAAAAAAAAAATGTCAACAAATCAAAAGAAAGATGCACTTGATGACATGATCGATGAATTAGCTTAATTAAATTAAACTTGATGTTGATGCATCCGTGTACGAATTATGTACCTAAGCAAAGATTCGAATAAAAATGTTTAATAATAATAATAATAATAATAATAATAATAATAATAATAAAAAAAAAAGTTTACTGCAATTGCAAGTCTACGTTACTGAAATTTATTATATCCATCGGATTTTAATTTACAACAATGTACTGATGTGTACGTACGTACACTTGATATATGAAATACTATATGTGATAGACTCTACTTGTGACTGTTAATGATATTACAATTGAGTAGTGAAATATAGTAGAATGCACAGTAATGGAATAAAAATTGTATATTATTGAATGTGAAATGATAATGGAAATGAACGAAACAGATACTGTCCCTATTCGAGTGGGGGAGCACTCCAGAAAACGTTTCTTCACACAATACTCCAACTAACTCCGAATCATTCTCAATCCCATATATTTTCTCTTTCCCCGTAACAAACTAACCAACTCAGCACAGGGAAATGTTTCTTTGTTACGCACAGCTCATCCAATAACAAAATTCTTCATCCAGCCTGGAGCTCTCTTGGTTCGCTGCTTTTTGGGTTCTTCCACTTGAGACGGCCCAATACCTTGCGTTGGCTGCCCTTTTGTGTCTTCCTCTGTATTGGGCAACTCCGTTTCGGGCTGGTCTTCTTCATTTGGACCTTGGGAGCTATCAATTATCTCCCCCTCCAAAATGACCTTGTCCTCAAGGTCAACTTCTGGGAACAACTGCTGCAACTCACTTAAGTCTTCCCAAGTTGTCTCATCACGTGCGGTCCCCTCCCAATCTACTAACACCTGTGTCGAGTTCCTTCAGCTGTTGACACTGAACGACGACCGAGAATGGCAAGAGGACGTGGTTGCAGTGAGGGTGGCAGATCGGGCGAGCTCGGTGGCCCCTGAGGTGGTTTTCCTCGGTACTGTTTCAGCACAGAGATGTGGAAGACCGGATGCAGAGCGCAGGAGGAAGGAAGATTCAACCGGTAAGCAACCTGTCCTACTCTCTGACTTATTTGATAGGGCCCATAAAATCTCTTTTGTAGTTTGCTATAACTGTGATTAGTGAGGGACCGCTGCCGATATGGTCTGATCTTCAACCACACCCACTCTCCCACTTCAAATTGCTTCTCTCGGCGGTGTTGATCTGCCTGTTTCTTCATTCGTTCTTGAGCCTGCTGTAGGGAATAGCGCAGTTCCCTGTCCAACACCTCTCTTGCTCTAAGGAGCTCGTCTACCGCTAGCACGGTGGTCGATCCGGGCAAATAACCGGGCAGCTTCCTCATTACAAACCCATAGAGGGCCTCATGGGGTGTCATATTGATAGCCGAGTGGTAGGAACTGTTGTAGCAAAACTCAGCCCAATTCAGGTAGGTAGACCATTGATTTGGGTAGGAATGAGAAAAAACCCTTAAGTACTGCTCTAACGTTCTATTCACCACCTCCGTTTGGCCATCACTCTGAGGGTGATAAGCTGTACTATAATGCAGTTTTGTCCCGCTAAATTCAAACAAACTCTTCCAGAATTTACTCAAGAAAATAGGGTCTCTATCAGAAACCATAGTAGTTGGGAAGCCATGTAACTTAACCACCGAATTGATGAAGGCCTTAGATGCATCTTTAGCTGAGAATCCTGGCTTAAGGGCTGTGAAATGCCCAACTTTACTGAATCGGTCTACTACAACTAGAATGGCATTGAATCCCCCCGATTTCGGTAGCTGTACAATGAAGTCAAGTGAAATCTCCTCCCATGGTCTGGCAGGAATTGGCAATGGCTGCAGTAACCCTTGTGCTCTAGCTGGCACATATTTAGTCATCTGACAGTCCGCGCACTGTTCAATAAATCTGTGTACCTCAGCTCTCATTCCTGGCCAAAAGAAAATTTCTCCCAATGACCTATATGTCTTCAACACGCCTCCATGTCCCCCTCTCACTGATGCATGAAATTCTTGTAGCAACAATTCACGCAGGCCCAGAAAATCAGGCACCCATATCCTGCCTTGGTACATAAGTATTCCGTCGCATTCCCCATAATCCGGCCCTAGTTTGCCATCCCTCAGTTGTTGGTGCAACTGTCTCATCTGATCACACTGTTGGTTGGCCTCTTTTAAGGATTGCAGCAGTGACGCTTGGACAGTAGTCAAGCTCCGGAACACCATCTGAACATCAGAATCCGGGTGGCGAGATAAAGCATCTGCCACTAGATTTAATTTTCCTGGCCTATATTCGATTTCGAAATCATAGCCCAATAATTTTGCTAGGTAGTACTGCTGATCTGGCGTCAAAATCACCTGAGTCATCAATTCCTTAAGGCCCTGATGATTTGTTTTAATGACAAACTTCCTGCCCAAAAGGTAGTGACGCCATTTTGCCACTGCTTGGGTAATGGCGTAGAGTTCACGGATATAAGCTGAGGCGAGAGTCATTTTCGGGTTCAACTTCTTGCTAAAATAAGTAAGGGGGTGACCATTCTGAGTCAATACAGCCCCTACTCCTTTATGAGATGCATCAGTCTCCACAGTGAACGTCTTGGAAAAATCTGGTAAGGCCAGCACCGGTGTTTGTACCATGGCCGCCTTGAGATGGTCAAAGGCTTGGTCTGCTTCTATTCCCCAATGGAAATTATTCTTTTTCAGAAGCTCAGTAAGAGGATGAGCAATTTGGGCATACCTAGCAACAAATTTTCTGTAATACCCAGTTAGACCCAAAAATCCCCGTAATTGTTTAAGGGTAGTGGGCTTCGGCCAGGCCTGGATTGCATCAATCTTGGAAGGGTCAACCTTCACCCCTTCTGCACACACTATGTGACCAAGGTAGTCTACTTGAGACTGCCCAAAAAGACACTTAGACCGCTTAGCAAAGAGCCTGTTCTGAGACAGGATGGCTAAAGTAAGCCCCAAATGGGTGAGATGCTCGTCCCACGTCTTGCTGTAGATGAGAATGTCATCAAGGAAAACAACAATGAACTTTCTCAGGTAGGGTCTGAATACCTTATTCATAGTGGCCTGAAATGTGGAGGGAGCATTCGTGAGACCAAAGGGCATCACCACAAACTCATAGTGCCCTTGGTGAGTTCTGAAGGCTATCATGGGAATCGCACTCTCATTCATGCGAATTTGATGATATCCCGACCGTAAATCGATCTTGGAAAAATATTCTGCCCCAAAAAGTTCATCCAATATCTCATCAATGGTTGGAATAGGGAATTTGTCCTTGACAGTAATAGCATTTAGAGCCCTATAATCCACACAAAACCGCCAGCTTCCGTCCTTCTTCTTAACCAACAACACGGGACTAGAAAAAGCGCTTTGACTTTCCCGAATAATGCCTGCTTCAATCATCTCAGACACTAATCTCTCCATCTCTTCCTTCTGAAAATGAGGATATTTATAGGGTCGTATACTCACAGGCTGTGACCCTGGAATGAGGTTGATATTATGGTCCACATCACGGTGGGGTGGCAGTTGGGTAGGTTCTTCAAACACTTCCTGATGCTCCTCTAGAACCCGCTGCACTTCCATGGGGATAGTGGCTTCCGATACCTTCTCCTCATCCACCATCTTCAAGTGGTACATAGTGGTTACCACCTCAGATGTCACCATCCTTCGTAGCATCTTGTTACTAATCGCCTCAGACTGAAGCAGCCTGTTTCCTTGTAATTTGATAGGTAAATTATTCACAACAAATTCCATAGTGAGTAGACCATAATGTGTTGTTACATAGCCCAAGCACATGAGCCATTGTACTCCCAAAACTATATCAGCACCCTGTAAATCTAGCATGAAAGTGCTGATGGTAAACTGATACCCTTGCATTACCAGGGGTACATTTTCACACACTGCCTTACAACCAATGACATCACCATTTCCAACCAGTACTTGCAGTGGTGTGGTTTGTTGAATTGGGAAATCCAGTTTTTCAGCAACATTGGCTTTCACAAAATTATGCGAACTGCCTCCATCAATCAGGACCATAACTTCGTGTCCCTTGTAACTTCCTTTCAGCCTAAATGTTGTTGGTTGGTATTGACCAACCATGGCATTAAAACTGATTTCTGGTTGTGCAGGACCAACCACTACAGGTTGCTCCTCATTTGTAATTTGGATCACAGCAGGTTCAGGCTCCTTCAGAATTTCCTGCATTTCCTCATCTCCTATCAATAGATAGCAGGATGTCTTGCACCGATGTCCAGGTGACCACTTCTCGTCACAATAATAACACAATCCCTTTTCCCTCTTCATTTTAATTTCAGCAGCTGATAGTTTCTTAAATGGTGGGGTAGAATTCAAATTTTTTTTGTTGTTGGTGTTGGGTGAATTGAGTGGGACAGGAACAAATTGGGGTTGAGAAGTGTTGTTTGGGTTTCTGGTGGGTGGAGGGTTGGTGTTTGGGCTGTTATGGCGGCTGTTTGGGTGAGGTAGGCTTGTGAATTTGGGGTGGGGACTGTTGTTTTTCTGCTCATAGAGCTTGGCTAAGGATACTGCTGTCACATATGAGGTAGGTTTGGCTAGGAGTAGCTCACATTTTAAGTAATCTTGCAAACCACCCACAAATAGAGAGATTACCCATTCCTCACTTAGTCCCGTCACCTGATTGGTGAGCTCCTCAAATTGGCTTTGGTACTCAGCCACAGTATTCACCTGTTTTAACTCCTTGAGTGCTGCTTTAGGATCGTAAAATTGATTCTGTCCAAAACGAACTAAGAGAGCTTCTAAAAATGAGTCCCATGTATAACGGATATTGTTATTAACACCCCAACGATACCATGCATAAGCAGGACCAGTTAAATGAAAAGAAATCATACGCACTCTCATGTCCTCCGGTACAGCATACCATTCAAAGTACTCACGGGCTTTGAATACCCATTCTTCTACTCTATCACCATCAAAGATTGGTAGTTCAGCTTTAATACCTCTAGTCATGTGATTATTGTTGCGAACAGATTGCCTGTAAGATGATTGTGCTCCATCCTCCTCATCGGACTCACTGACCACCTTCTTTTTCTTCAGGAATTCTTTCAGCATGCTCCGAATCTCCCGCAGTGACTCTTCCAGCCCATCCATTCGCTCATTCGTGGTGGACTTGGCTGGCAATCTCAACATGACTTCTCTGCAGAGCTGCAAGCTCGTGCTGTGGGTTGAGTTCAGCAGGGATCACCATCCTCTCTCAACGAGAGCACCAATGATAGACTCTACTTGTGACTGTTAATGATATTACAATTGAGTAGTGAAATATAGTAGAATGCACAGTAATGGAATGAAAATTGTATATTATTGAATGTGAAATGATAATGGAAATGAACGAAACAGATACTGCCCCTATTCGAGTGGGGGAGCACTCCAGAAAACGTTTCTTCACACAATACTCCAATTAACTCCGAATCATTCTCAATCCCATATATTTTCTCTTTTCCCGTAACAAACTAACCAACTCAGCACAGGGAAACGTTTCTTTGTTACGCACAGCTCATCCAATAACAAAATCCTTCATCCAGCCTGGAGCTCTCTTGGTTCGCTGCTTTTTGGGTTCTTCCACTTGAGACGGCCCAATACCTTGCGTTGGCTGCCCTTTTGTGTCTTCCTCTGTATTGGGCAACTCCATTTCGGGCTGGTCTTCTTCATTTGGGCCTTAGGAGCTATCAATATGACTCATATTTTCTTTTTATATTTGTCTTATATTTAAATTAATATTAATAACTTTTTTATTTTCTAAGAGTCTAGTAGAGGTGGTTTAAATTTTATTTTTATTGAAAACAATTCTAAGAAAAATATATGCATGAACAAAATTGAATAAGCAACGACTTTTAATTATGGGTAAAGTACTAAATTGGTCCCTTAGGTTTGGGCGTAATTCTGTTTTGGTCCTTAAGGTTTAAAGTATTCTATTTGAATCCAAAAAAGTTTCATTTAGCATCAATTTAGTCCCACAGTGAGGTCAAAATTAAATAATTAACAAAATGTCCTACATAACAACAGTTCAAGAACAAAATCGATAATCTGGAGAACAAGTACAAGCTCCAGAGGCACAAAATCAACCATTAATGTATCAATACATTTATTTATCATTTTCTTTAGTTTTATATAAAATATTTTATTTATATTATAAAAAAATAATAAATAAATGTATTGATGTATCAATGGTTGATTTTATGCCTCTGGAGCTTGTACTTGTTCTCCAGATTATCGATTTTGTTCTTGTACTGTTGTTATGTAGGACATTTTGTTAATTATTTAATTTTGACCTCACTGTGGGACTAAATTGATGCTAAATGAAACTTTTATTCAAATAGAACACTTTAAACCTTAAGGACCAAAACAGAATTACGCCCAAACCTAGGGGACCAATTTAGTACTTTACCCTTTAATTATCTTTGGAGTTTGAGAATAAATAAGTTCTTAGTAATAGACGAAAAATTCTACAATAAAATTTCTATAGGTAGAGTCTCATCATGAGATGAGAATTCATTTAACAGATTTCTATAAATTAAAATTATTTTTTACAAAAGTTTAAGATAATAAAAAACATATAAATTATTATATTTTTAATATAAATCTTTAATTATAAAAATTTTGGTATTATATTGGAATTAAAATAAAATAGGTCTAATTCAATTTTAAAAACTACTAGCTCATAAAATGAAGAATTTCTCATATTTATAAATTTTGTGAAGACATCTTTAATAAAAAAAAAGTAAAATTTATAATATATTATGTTCATACTCAGAAATGATCATTTAGTGCGTAAATATTTGTAAGTAAGTGGTCCAATAATATTAAATTTAATAGACTCTAATTTCATATTATAAAATTATTCCTATCAAAATTTTAAATTACTAAAAAAAGACATATAATTGATTATATCCTTAACTGAAATTTAACATTTTATATGCAAAGAGATAGATTATTACTTTAGGAAAATTTTTAAATATTCATTAAAAACTGACATTCTAATAATTTTAATTAATATATATTATATATATTTTTTATAATTAAAATCAACTATTAATACTATTGCAACATGGACATTTTCAAAAACATTTAAAATTCTCCCAATACTTTATTCTATTTATGCTTCCTTGAATCTGTCAAATCTTGTTCGTACATCTTAATTTTTAAAGTTAATTATACACTTTACTAAATTTGTCTTTCCACAATAATACTACCTGAAAAACGTTGTCATGCATTAAAAGTATTGTTTAATTAGATTCCAAGTCGTTTTTCAATCTTTGCATTTTGCAAATATTGACTGGGACAATAATATTGTTTAATAATATTTCGTACGCCGTTGCCTAAAAAAATATTGTAAAAAAATATAATTAGAAAAATGAAAAAAATTTTTTTGCCTAAAACATTGTTATCTAAAGTTAAAATTGTTGCGCTGATAGATTCATGTTGCCTAATTCAATGATGCTGTTATCTATGTTTCATTTGTTTCCAGTGAAGGTTTTACTAATTTTTTTTATATGAATAATTTTAATATAAAATATGAGAATTTTAAATTATTTTAATATTTTATACTGTTAGGGTTTAGGGTTTAGGGGTATAAAACATCCTTAATGTTTTATGATAAACAAAAATTAACTATAAAAAGATAAAATATCAGTAATGTTTTGTGATAAAAAAATAAAAAATTGACATTTTGTAAAAAAATATAATTTTAATTATGAAAAGACAAATATTATTAACGTTTTAACAAAACGTGATTGACATTTTATAAAAACTCACAAATGCATATATATAACACATAATTTGAGTATTTTTAGAAAATTCACACCTAATAATCTAATATAAAAAAAAGTTCTACAATTTTTTCTTGCAATATTTTATATAATAAATAATGATAAATGCTCTCGTAAAAACAAATTCACATGAAGATGACATTGTAATATAAACCATTAGATCGTTCAGTCAATTATATTCAGTTGAACATGTCAAACGATTTAATGATTTATAATATCATCTTCGTATAAAAGCATATGACTTTTTACGGGAATGACCACTATGGTTTAATATTATTTGTCTTTCGCATCATTATGCAAAGGAGACCTAGACTAAGTAGTAATCACATTGTTTCTTAGTCTAACTATACCAAATTTAAACTCTAGCTTAGACTGAGATAAGATTTAACAGAAATAATTCTGTTAGGTGAACAATATGATATGCGAATAATGTAAATAATAAGCTGTATTTTAAGTCTACTAACTATCTAATTTTATTTTCATCTCAACCCTTTTTTACTTGATTAACCCTAATTAATCCAATCCCCAATTTTAACGCAGCCTCAAAGTGTGAATGTGTGAGTAGTATAATGACAAAAAAAAAAAAACTTTCGGATCATTATCAATCATTAGTTAGTATAGTATAACGAACATGGTTTTAGACAACAACTTCTATGAGTTAAAAAACAAAAAGAATTCTTTGCATTATTATGAGCCCCATGTGCAATGAATTTCCATTCTCTGTTTAAGATTCTATTTTTCTCATTATTGACTTTATCTCTTCATAATTTGGTGAATTGGAGCAATAATAAAAGAGGGAAAAGAATTGAACCAAAAGCATTGGGGAGAAATAAACTAACAAATCTCTTGGCACAAATAGGTCTTAAAATTCAGTTATTCTAAATCAAATTAGGAAAATATTAGACCTAATTTTTTGGGCCAATATTCTAGAACATTTTTCTTTTTCTTTCTCTTTCTTTTTCTTTAACCGAATATTAGTTAAAGAAAAGTTGGTTCTTTAATCAAAATTCTTATTCTATCTATAATCAAAATTATGATTATAGAAAACTACAAAAGCCATGTGCATTATCAATAATAATATTGCTGCATGCCCAACAGAAAATCTCCACTTTCGGTGAATAATTGGAATAATAATGTCTGAAAATCATCATCCGAAACAATTATTGGGTTTGATATAAAAGCATATGTATGAAGAAGGTAGGATGCAATTATTTGAGGGGTTAAATCAAATTTAATTAATAAATTTCATTGGATATCATATCATATAATCAAATAACTAATTAGAAGAAGGATCTGCGTGAGAAGACGTGACAAGCCTGCAATAAAAAATACTGTAATTGAGATAACAGTTGCAGAAAAAACTATCATAATAATAGATAATATAAATTTAAATGTGATCTGGTATTTTAATAACAGTATAGTTTTTAGGTTTATATAGCGTGTTTAGTTGAAAATATAATACAAAGTGCAAATAAACAAATTAAGACACAAAAATTGTGTCTGATCTTGAGTCTTACTCCAAATCCTACAATTATCCTGACATGGTTAGCATAAAAAATTATTATAATTGAACATTTTAATCAAAATTTTGGTAATAATATTTGAATGAAAAAACAAATAAATTCTGGAATGAGTATAGTAATTAGTAAGTAAAAATAACAAAATAAAAGTTGAGTTGATTGACCAATTTTGAATAAACTTACTTGACGTCCGAAATTGCGGAATAAAATTAAATATTCTTGAAAACTTTGTGATAAACCACGTTTGTTAAATAAGTTTCTGATATTTGTTTTTGTTAAATTCATTAAGTCTTTTTATCAAAAACGGGTTGATATTGTTAGTGGATATGACTAATCTGTCTAGTTTTAAAGTTTTGAAATATTAATTTGTTGTTAAAACAACTATTGGAGCACAAACAACAAAAACATATAGAGTAGATCTAAATTGGATAGTATTCATTATAATTTTTAGAATTGAGTTGATAATTGACCCTGTCATATGATTGGATCACTAGTTTAACTAGTGAATCACTGATTTAACTGGTGGCCTGATTCACTCGACTGACTAGGTCATAATTAAAATTATAAAATTATAAAAAAATAAAATCAAAAGTTAAAATACATGTTTTCACAAATATATTAATAATAACAATCAAATATCAACTTGTAGATATAAGTTACATAACTAACGATGCAAACATAGATAATAAATTAGTCACTAATATAAAATGCTTTCTCAATTTAAATGAACACGGGAGCAAAACGTAATACAGTCAATAAATTAATGATTAACAAATGGTGTGGAATTTTATAATCCACAATCTAACCGGCAAGTACACCGGGTCGTATCAAGTAATACTTCAGGTGAGTGAGGGTCGATCCCACGAGGATTGATGGATTAAACAACAATAGTTGATTAATTTACTTAGTTAGGCAAACAGAAAATAGTGTTTGAGAGTTCAAAGACATTAAACAATAGAAAGAATATTAAAGACAGGCAAGTAAATAAGTTGGGAATAAAGTATGGAGAAACAGTTAAGGTTTCAGAAATATCTATTTTCCTGATTAACTTTTTTTATTAATTTATTCTAATAATGCAAGATTTAATTCATGGCAAACTGTATGTGACTAGACCCTAATTCCTTAGACCTTTCTAGTCTCCTCTAAAATTCATCAACTGCCAATTCCTTGGTCAATTTATTCCAATTATGCCACAAAAACTCTAATTACCCAAATATAAAAGGATTATATGTCACGTATCTCGTTAAATCCAGATAATTTAAAATTTAGGAGAATTTGTTTTCAAGCTGTTGTTCAAGTGAAGAGCTTTTCCAAGTTTTACAAGAACTCAATTAGAACATGGGTCATACTTCCGTTCCACCCAAATTCATAAAATAAATAACAAAAATAATTCTTGAATTATAAATCAGTACATGAATTAAAATAAAGAAAACAATAGAATCAATCCATATAAATAGACAGAGCTCCTAACCTTAAAAGTGGAGGTTTAGTTGCTCATGGTTCAGAAAGAAAAATAAGAATTCTGATAAAATGTATTTTGGTAGTTGTGGAATGGAATCCCTTGTGGAATAATTCCAATCCCCTTTTTATATCTAATCCTACTAAATTTAAAATCTATCTTCTAAAACTAAAATAATATCTTTTCCTATTTTTAAATAAAAATTAAAGTTTAAATCAGAATTAATTTCTGCTTATGGCATGTCTTTAATTGATGGATGGAGACCACTTGCTTCGTAGGGTCCATGCCTAATTTGGAGTGGGCATAACCATTCTTGTGTGAATCTCCCTTGAGTCTCTGCTATCCCCTGGCTCTACTCTATGTTTCTGGGCTGAAAACTGGGTCGAAACTCGGCCTGAAATCGCCCCCAGTATTTTCTGCGAATTCTGCATGTGGCGCATGTCACGCGTACGCGTCAATCACGCGTACGCGTCGATGGTCTTCTTCGCGTGTCACGCGTACGCGTCAGGTACGCCCACGCGTCGCTGAGCAACTTTGCTTTTCACGCGTACGCGTCAGGCACGCGCACGCGTCGCTCCTTGCTGGTCAGCTCCTTGGTTTCTTCTCTTTCTCTTGCAGAAACTCCATCAAATCCATCCGAATGCTACCTAAAATAAACAGAATTGCACAAGACTCAAAGTAGCATCCATAGTGGCTAAAAGATAATTAATTCTTGGTTAAACTCAACAATTTAAATGCAAATTCACTAGGAAAATATAGGAAAGATGCTCACGCATCACAACACCAAACTTGAATTGTTGCTTGTCCTCAAGCAACCAAATTAATATAAGCTTAAAATGTGAATTTGCATGAGAAGGAGAGTTTGATTAAGCTCATGTCTCTTCTTATAGTGGGGTTTACAACTGCAATCTTGAATAGTTTTGGCATCTCACTCTCCTTTGAATCAGAAGGATGTCAGTGTCATTCGGAATTAGAATCCGGATAATATTATGAATTCTCTGATCTTTTGTAACTCAATTTAACCCTTGAACACAACAATTTTTCTTGTCCTTGGTGCTTTGCACCTTGAGCCAAGCCGTGCCTTTAAATGTTTTGTCTCAAGCTTCACTTGACATAGAAACACTACAAGCACTTAACTGGGGAACTCTCTTTAAGTTCTGATTTTTCTTTCAGTTACTCCCAGATAGTGGTGCTCAAAGCCTTTGGCATACTCTGCTAATTGCAATTGATCTCGACTCTAAATGTTTTGTCTCAAGGATTACTTGACACAAGAACACCACAAGCATGTGACTAGGAAAATAACTCTTTGAGCTTTTAATCATGTCTGACCTCCCTAGTCATTGATGCTCAGAGCCTTGGACCTTGCTTTTATATCTTCTCTTCTTTTTTTTTTTGCTGTCTCTTTTGCTTCAAGGATTAAATTTTTGTTTATTTCAGAGAAGTCATAATAATTATCTAAATTTCTGTTTCTTGTACATCAACATTCTTTGATTCAAATTTAAATATGCACTGTTCATGTCATGTATTCAGAGTCACAGAAAATACCACCACATTTGAGTGAATAAGACTACTCTTCAATATAAACTCAATTTCTCATGCAATATATCACTTCTTTTTTTTCTTTTTCTTTTTAGATTCAATTTCAGTGAGCGGTACATGAGACAAATAATAGAATGAAACTAATTCTAAGAACTAAAAGTACTAAAGACCATGCAGGCAATCAAAGCAACAGAAAACAGAAAACAACAAAATAAGAACGGAAGAGAAATACAATGAAGGGAACTCAACCACCTCAGTTATGCTAGTGGCCATCTTATTCCTCCATGAAGAACATTCATCTCCCTTTGGTGCTATTAAAATAAGCAAAAAAGCCATAAGCGTAGCGATAACACCAAACTTAAAGGTTTGCTTGTTCTCAAGCAAAGAAGAACTGAAAACAAAAACAAATAGTAAGATAAAAGAAGAATAAAAGGATAAAAGAACAAGAGAGAATTAGGATTGGGGGGTGGATGATTTGAAATCAGGCGCTGAGAGTTTTAAATTTGGGCGTCGCATGCGACGCGTACGCGTAAGGCACGCGTACGCGTGGATCGCGCAATTTCCAAGTGACGCGGATGCGTGGACAGCCAGGATGGGAAAACGATACACACGCGTCAGGGACGCGTACGCGTGATAGGGCTTGTGCGCCCAGCACAGTTCCAGCCCCACACCAGCACAACTCTCTGCCCAAACACTTATTGACGCCGTTTTTCAGGGTCACGCGTACGCGTGGGTGGCCATTTGCGCAAACGACGTGCACGCGTCAGGGACGCGTATGCGTGACGCAGCTTATGCGCCCAGCACAGTTCCAGCCGCACTCCTGCTCAATTCTCTGTCAAATTTTATTTTTCACGCACACATATGACGTGTACGCGTCAGCGACGCTTGCGCATCATGTGCTCATTTTTTTATTTATTCGGTTCCTGTTATAAAAATAGCTGCATGATCAGAAAAATAGTAAAAACTCAATAAAAATCAAATAAGTAAGAAAACTACTACTACGAAAAATAACTAAGGATATGAAATTATCGGGTTGCCTCCTGACAAGCGCTTCTTTAACGTCACTAGCTTGACGGTCAGTTCTGCTAATTTAGCAGATGAGCGGACCTCTGTCGATCGATCTCGCCTCCAAGATAGTGCTTCAACCTCTGGCCATTAACTGTAAATTTCCTGTCAGAATTGTTTTCTTGTATTTCCACATAACCATATGATGAAGCTCTGGTAACCACAAACGGTCCTGACCACCGGGATTTCAGCTTCCCGAGAAAGAGTTTGAGCTTAGAATTATACAGAAGCACTCTCTGTCCTGGCTCAAAGACTCTGATGGCAATCTTCTTGTCATGCAGTAACTTGGTTCTCTCCTTATAGAGCTTGGCATTCTCATAAGCCGAATATCTGAATTCATCAAGCTCATTCAACTGAAGCATTCGCTTGATTCCTGCAGCTTTTGAATCAAGATTCAGATATCGGATTGCCTAGTAAGCTTTATGCTCCAGCTCAACTGGCAAGTGACAGGCTTTGCCATAGACCAACTGATAAGGGGACATGCCAATAGGAGTCTTGTAAGCTGTCCGGTATGTCCAGAGAGCATCATCAAGCTTCCTAGACCAGTCCTTTCTTGAAACACTGACGGTCTTCTCTAGAATCCTCTTGAGTTCCCTGTTGGAAACTTCAACCTATCCACTTGTCTAAGGATGATAGGGGGTTGCCACTTTATGACGGACTCCATATCTCTGCAGAAGTGAGTCCAGCTGTCTGTTACAGAAGTGGCTTTCACCATCACTAATGAGTGTCCTTGGGAGATCAAACCGGCTAAAGATATATCTCTGAAGAAAACTCATTACCACCTTGGCATATTGGTGGGTAGAGCCACAGCTTCCACCCACTTGGACACATAATCAACTGCCACTAGAATATAGTTGTTTGAATGTGAAGGTGGAAAAGGTCCCATGAAATCAATACCCCACACATCAAACAACTCAATCTCAAGAATCCCTGCTGTGGCATTTCATGGTTGGTAGGGAGATTTGTGGCTTTTTCACATCTGTCACAGTGCTTCACAAATGCTCTTGAGTCTCTGAAGAGAGTCAGCCAGTAAAACCCGCTCTGAAGGACCTTTGTGGCTGTCCTTTCACCACCAAAGTGGCCTCCATACTTAGAACCATGACAGTGTCAAAGAATCTGCTATTTTTCTTCATCTGGGACACATCTCTGGATGATACCATCTGAACACCTTTTAAAAAGGTATGGTTCCTCCCAAATGTAGTACTTTACATCAGTCAATAGCTTCTTCACTTGTTGCTTACTGTACTCCCTTGGAATAAAATTCATGGCCTTATAATTTGTAATGTCTGCAAACCATGGAGCTTGCTGAATGAGGAACAATTGCTCATCCAGAAACGTCTCAGTCACAGCTGTGGGTGATTGTACTCCTGCTTCAGGCTCAATTCTGGAGAGATGGTCAGCTACTTGATTTTCTAACCCTTTTCTGCCTTTTATCTCAATATCAAACTCCTGAAGGAGTAACACCCATCTGATTAATCTTGGTTTAGAGTCCTGCTTGGTTAGAAGGTACTTCAAAGCAGCATGGTCAGTGTAAACAATAACCTTAGAACCAAGTAAATAAGACCTAAAGTTATCAACAATATACATAACAACTAATAATTCCTTTTCTATAGTTGTGTAATTCTTTTGGGCATCATTTAACACACGATTGGCATAGTAAATGACATGTACAAGCTTACCATGCCTTTGTCCTAAAACAGCTCCTATAGCAAAGTCACTAGCATCACACATTAATTCAAATGATAAATCCCAGTCAGGGGGAGCTATGATGGGAGCAGAGGTAAGGTTTGCTTTCAGAGTTTCAAAAGCATGCAGGCAATCAGAATCAAAGACAAAGGAACATCAGCAACCAACAGGTTGCTTAATGGTTCAACAATTTTAGAAAAATCCTTTATAAATCTTCTATAAAATCCTGCATGACCCAAGAAACTCCTGACTGCCTTAACATTAGTTGGTGATGGTAATTTTTCAATTACCTCCACCTTTGCTCTGTCAACCTCAATCCCCTTACTTGAAATCCGGTGTCCAAGAACAATACCTTCTGTAACCATAAAATGACATTTTTCCCAATTTAAAACAAGGTTTGATTCTTGACATCGTTTCAAGACAAGAGATAAATGCTTAAGGCAAGATTCAAAAGAATTACCAAAAATAGAAAAGTCATCCATAAATACCTCAATGAACGTTTCAACCATATCAGAAAAAATTGAAAGCATACACCTCTGAAAAGTTGCTGGAGCATTGCAAAGTCCAAAAGGTATTCTCCTGTAGGCAAATACTCCAAAGGGGCATGTGAATGATGTCTTCTCTTGATCTTGAGGGTCCACTGCATTTTGATTATATCCAGAATATCCATCTAGAAAACAGTAAAAAGTATGACCAGCTAACCTCTCAAGCATCTGATCAATGAACGGCAGGGGGAAGTGATCCTTCCTGGTAGCAGTGTTGAGCCTCCCATAATCTATACATATTCTCCATCCTGTGACGGTTCTTGTAGGAATAAGCTCATTCTCTTCATTCTTGATCACTGTCATCCCTCCTTTCTTGGGAACTACCTGCACAGGACTTACCCAATGACTGTCAGAAATAGGGTAAATAATACATACTTCCCATAGTTTCATTACCTCTTTTTGGACCACCTCTTTCATGGTTGGATTGAGTCTCCTTTGTGGTTACACAACTGGTTTAGCATTATCTTCAAGGAGGATCTTGTGCATACACTTGGTTGGACTAATCCCTTTCAAGTTACTAATGGTCCACCCAAGAGCTGTTTTATGGCTCCTGAGCACTATAATCAGCACCTCTTCCTCTTCAGGCTTCAGGGAAGAGCTAATAATCACAGGATAGGAATCATTTTCACCCAAGAACACATATTTCAGAGAAGGAGGTAAAGGTTTGAGCTCAAGCTTGGGGGCTTCCTCCTCTGCTTTAGGCGTGTGAACCATAGCCTTCTGGGGTGGTGAATTATCAACTTCAACTAATCCATACTCAGAAATAGGATCCAGAATATCATCAAGTGCCTCAGCTTCCAGTACTTCTTGAACAAGTGGTTCAACAACATCAATTCTCATACACCCTTCAGAATCATTAGGGTGCTTGAGAGCTTCAAAAACATTAAGGACTACATGTTCTTCATTTACCCTCAGGGTTAATTCACCCTTTTGCACATCAATCAGAACTCTTCCTGTAGCTAAAAAGGGTCTACCAAGAATAATAGATGATTTTACATCCTCTTCCATGTCTAATATAACAAAACCAGCAGGAAAAATAAATGGTCCTACTTTCACAAGTAAATCCTCAACAACACCCACATGTAATTTAATAGAAAGATCAGCAAGTTGAAGAGAAATACGAGTGGGTTTTACCTCCTCAGTTTGAAGCTTTTTCCTCACTGAAAGTGGCATAAGATTGATGCTAGCTCCAAGATCACATAAAGCTCACTGAATAGTGACATCTCCAATGGTGCAAGGAATCACAAAACTCCCTGGATCTTGCATTTTCTCAGGAAGTTTATGTTGAATAATAGCACTGCATTCCTTGGTTAACACCACGGTTTCTTGCTCCTTCCAATTCCTCTTGTTAGTCAATAATTCTTTCATAAATTTAGCATACAGGGGCATTTGCTCAAGAGCCTCTGCAAAAGGAATGTTGATCTGTAGCTTCTTGAAGACATCTAAAAATTTAGAGAATTACTTTTCTTTGGAAGCCTTCTGAAGTCTCTGAGGATATGGCATTTTTGGCTTGTATTCAGGAGCCTTTGGCAATGTAGGATGTGTCAATAGAGTCAGGGAACGGGTTGTCTGCACGCTTTGGAGGGGCATGCTCCACTTCTTCCTTCTTCTCCTCTGGAGCTTTCTTTTCAACTAGCTCTTCATTGGCCCTTGTCAGAGCCAGCTGTTTTACCACTTCTCAATTGAATAACCTTGCAATCTTCTCTTGGGTTCACCACTGTATCACCTGGAAATATACTTGCAGACCTCTCAGGTATTTGCTTGCTCAGTTGGGCCATTTGCACCTCCAAGTTTCTAATGGAGGCTCTGGTTTCCTGCATGAAACTCCTCATCATCTCCTAATTAGAATCTTCTTGGGATTTAGAGTTTGCCTGTTGAGGTGGTTGTTGTTGCTGAGACTGAAATTGGCGGTTATTGTAATTGTTCTGTTGGAAGCCGCCCTGAGAATTATTGTTGAAATTCTGAGGTCTCTGAGATTGGTCTCTCCACCCAAAATTTGGGTGATTTCTCTACCCCTGATTGTATGTTTTAGAATATGGATCATTGTTGGGATTTCTAGGACCACTCCCCATGTAATTGACCTGTTCAGAAGAGCATTGAGAATAGTCATAATTATCATTTTGCACAAAATTATCTGTCATGTCATAAGAGACCTCTTGAGGTGAGTTTTGGGTGTTGATAGTTGAGACTTGCATGCCACCCATCTGTTGAGTAAGTAGACTTATTTGCTGAGACATAAGCTTTTTCTGAGCAAGAAGAGCATTAAGAGCTTCTACTTCCATAACACCCTTCTTCTGAGGAGCCTCAGAGTTCACAAGATTTCTATTAGATGAGTATAAATATTGGTTGCTAGCAACTAATTCAATCAGCTCAATAGTCTCCTCCGGTGTCTTCTTCTTGTGTAAAGAACCACCTGCAGAATTATCTAAGCACATCTTGGACATTTCACCCAAGCCTTCATAAAAGATGTCTAGTTGGGTCCATTTAGAGAACATGTCCGGAGGGCATTGCCTAGTCAGTAGCTTGTACCTCTCTCAAGTTTCATAAAGAGTTTCACCATCCCTCTGCTTGAAGGTCTGAACCTCCACCCTAAGCTTAGTCAGCTTCTTTGGTGGAAAAAATTTAGTAAGAAACTCCGTAACAACCTTGTCCCAAGCATCCAAACTCTCATTGGTTTGAGAATCTAGCCATAGCTTTGCTCCATTCCTCAGAGCAAACGGGAAGAGCATGAGTTTGTACACCTCTGGGTTCACTCTATTTGTCTTTACAGTATCACAAATCTGTAGAAAGTTAGAAATAAATTGATTTGGGTCTTTGTGGGGCAGACCATGATACTGGTAGTTTTGTTGCACCAGGGTGACCAATTGTGGCTTCAACTCAAAATTGTTCGCAACTATAGGAGACACCACAATGCTTTTTCCATAAAGATCTGCAGTAGGAGCAGAGTAAGAGCCAAGCACTCACCTTTGTTCTTCATTCCCATTCGGATTTGCCACATTGGTATTAATAGCATTATTGTGATTCATAGTGGATTCTGTAGCCTTGCAAAGTCTTGCTTGTTGCAAATGCTGTCTGAGAGTTCTTTCAGGTTCAGGATCAAAGTCTAAGAGATGTTCCTTATCTCTGTTCCAGCACATAAACAAACAGAAGACAAGAAAATATGGAATTCTCTACGTCAGAGTGCAAAGAAGTCCCTGTGAGATAACCTGTGTAAAATAATAAAATAAAAATACTAAATAAAATAAATAAATAAATTTCAAAAATGATAACTGAAATTAGACAGAAAATTTGAAAATTAAAAGGGAAAATAAACAAGGAAATTAAAATAAAATTAACTAGATGACACCAAACTTAATTTCATAAATTAAGGAAAAATATTAGTGCTATTTATTTATAAAAAAATTTTGAAAATACTAAGCAAAAATTAAAAAAAATAATAAAACTAAAACGTCTAATCTAAGCAATCAAACAACTGATAGTTGTTAATCACTATCAATCCCCGGCAACAGCGCCAAAAACTTGGTGCGAAATTTTATAATCCACAATCTAACCGGCAAGTGCACCGGGTCGTACCAAGTAATACCTCAGGTGAGTGAGGGTCGATCCCACGAGGATTGATGGATTAAGCAATAATGGTTGATTAATTTAATTAGTTAGGCAAATAGAAAATAATGTTTGAGAGTTCAAAGACATTAAACAATAGAAAGAATATTAAAGAAAGGCAAGTAAATAAGTTGGGAATAAAGTATGGAGAAACAGTTAAGGCTTCAGAAATATCTATTTTCCTGATTAACTTTTTTTATTAATTTATTCTAATCATGCAAGATTTAATTAATGGCAAACTGTATGTGACTAGACCCTAATTCCTTAGACCTTTCTAGTCTCCTCTAAAATTCATCAACTGCCAATTTCTTGGTCAATTAATTCCAATTAGAAGGTGAAGCTTAATTCTTGTTTATTATGCCACAAAAACTCTAATTACCCAAATATAAAAGGATTATATGTTACGTATCTCGTTAAATCCAGATAATTTAAAATTTAGGAGAATTTGTTTTCAAGCTGTTGTTCAAGTAAAGAGTTTTTTCAAGTTTTACAAGAACTCAATTAGAACATGGGTCATACTTCCGTTCCACCCAAATTCATAAAATAAAGAACGAAAATAATTCTTGAATTATAAATCAGTACATGAATTAAAATAAAGAAAACAATAGAATCAATCCATACAAATAGACAGAGCACCTAACCTTAATAGTGGAGGTTTAGTTGCTCATGGTTCAGAGAGAAAAATAAGGATTCTGATAAAATGTATTTTGGTAGTTGTAGAATGGAATCCCCTGTGGAATAATTCCAATCCCCCTTTATATCTAATCCTACTAAATTTAAAATCTATCTTCTAAAACTAAAATAATATATTTTTCTATTTTTAAATAAAAATTAAAGATTAAATCAAAATTAATTTCTGCTTATGGCATGTCTTCAATTGATGGATGGGGACCACTTGCATCGTAGGGTCCACGCCTAATTTGGAGTGGGCATAACCATTCTTGTGTGAATCTCCCTTGAGTCTCTGCTATCCCCTGGCTCTAGTCTGTGTTTCTGGGCCGAAAACTGGGTCAAAACTCGGCCTGAAATCGCTCCCAGCGTTTTCTGCGAATTCTGCATGTGGCGCATGTCAAGCGTACGCGTCAGGTACGTGCACGCGTCGATGAGCAACTCCGCTTTTTACGCGTACGCGTCAGGTACGCGCACGCGTCGCCATGGACAACTCCGAATCATGCGTACGCGTCAGGCACGTGCACGCGTCGCTCCTTGGTTTCTTCTCTTTCTCTTGCAGAAACTCCATCAAATCCATTCGAATGATACCTAAAATAAACAGAATTGCACAAGACTCAAAGTAGCATCCATAGTGGCTAAAAGATAATTAATTATTGATTAAACTCAAAAATTTAAATGCAAATTCACTAGGAAAAGATAGGAAAGACGCTCACGCATCAACAAACTAATCAAAAACATAAATTCAACTAATTTATAAATCAATACATCAAATACATACCATTATACCAATATTATAATATTCCCTATGTAATTGTCAATATTCAATATTAAATCAACTCTTATTATTACAATTAAAGGCTAAGACTAACACTGAGTTTCTACACAGAAACCATCTATTCTTACAGCAATAAATTCATCTTGGTCATAATTTTTAGCAACAAATTCAATTCACTAATAAATTTACTTATTTACCCATACACTACACTTATAATTTTCACCTTTACCATCCTCTACCACTTCCCCCACCTCGTTCACCATCTCCTCACCCTCCTCCTTCGTCACCATCCTCCCTCTACCAACAAGCTCCCTTTCTACATAGCAGAAGGGGTGGGGATCGTGCTTTCAATGCGAATTTCACCACCGATGGTGCGGCGAAGCTAAAGGAGAGTGTGAAGTAAAAGCTTAAGGAGTTTAAAGGAGAGTACACCGATGACACTCTAGTGGTACGACCTAATGCAGCATGTGCAACACAGTTCCACCCAATAATAATAAAGTCAAAAACCAGCAGCAGCACAAAGAAATTAGTATGCATTAGAACTTGTAACGTGCGTTCAATCAGAGTACGGATAGCTTTCAATTCTATTGCCAGAAGTGGCCTCTAATTAAAATTTATATTTCTACTACTACATTCATAGAATTCTAAACCTTATATGCACTTTTTATAGGGAATTTCAACATAAATCCTTCTCTAATTCATCCAACTGAACTCATACCACATTAGAATATTCAGAGACTGACACCGACAATGGACGGGAAAAGAGCAACTCGTCGGTAACAAAACCACGACAAATTCAAATCACAACAACAATTCCAGATCTGCAATTGGAGCTTCTGATTCAGGAACCAACCTACCTGAATGTGAAACACGAGCTCTGAACGCTGGCGATTGTACGTGGTGGGGAACAAAACCAGCTGAGGAAGACGATGATGTCCACAGCGACAAAACCACCCAACACGACGTTGACGTGCGACGCACAGCCAGAAATGGCGCCTCAAGTGTCCCGAGCTTATGAACTCGATAATGCGCCTCGAAATTGTTGTTTCGGTGGCCAAAGAGTTAGAGTACTTGCACCATTGTTGTGACCCTCTAGTGATTCACGGTGACATTAAACCGAGTAAATATTTTGTTGGATTCTGAGTTTATGGCTAACATTGGGAATTTTGGGCTTGCCAGGGTCAAGGAGGAGAAGGTTGGGGGTGTGGCGGTGGAAGAGGAAGTTCTAGGTGGTGGTTGTGGTGGTGGCAGGCAATGGTAATAAAGAGTGTGATCGTGGTTCGGTGGTGGAGAGTGTGGTGACTAGAACTACTACTAGATTTGATATGTAGAGGTTGTCAGAGAGCTTTGCGGTAATGGTGGTGGTTTCGACAGGGATTGGTGGTGAAAACAGGACATTGGTAGAGGGTCATGAGTCAGAGAAGGTCAAGGATTATGATATGGAATGAATTAGTACTGAAGAAGCATTGAAGATGGAAAAGAAAAGGGTAATTTAGGAATTTAGAAAATATTTAGATGTCTTAATTGAGTCTAATACACTATACTTTGGAATATTCTATTTTTTAATAGAATATTCTGTTATTTTAAATGTTTTTGTAACGACAGGGACTTAATTGAAAAAAAATTAAGTGGGATAGGGACCCAATTGAAAAGAAAAAAGTATAGGGACCTAATTGAAATTTTGATAAAACTATAGAGATCTGCAGAATAATTAAACCATAAAAGAATTACAATAATAAAAGATTTAGCTAAGTGATATTCAACAACAAATTCAACTTAGAGCAACAATTTAAAAGGAATAAATGATAGGTATTCCATCATACTCATCTGTCACAATAAAATGCTTAATCAATTCAAAATGTTTTCCAACAACAAAAAATTTGTTCAGCGATATATTCAGCAACAAATTCAACTTACAGCAACAAATTTAGCTCATTGATAATTTTCAACAACAAATTAACTATGATAAAATTGAAAAAGAAAGAACAGGGCAAAGGAAGCTCACTTGCCTAAGGACCAATTGATGGTTAAGGAAGCTGACCAATTGAACTGACAGCGGAACAAGAAGATGACGACCACCACCACCCGAGGGACCAGATGCTGGTTTGGTATGCTTTTGCGCTGGCGAAGCAAATGTAGAGAAGGTCGTGATTGGGTGATAGACAATGACGACACAGGCCATGGCGACAAGCTTGAGTCCGCCGAGTCCGAGTCAATGAGTGCGACTGTGCGAGAGCTTAAAGGCGAATGAGAGAGTGGCAAGAAAAGAGACGAGACTAGAAAAAGAAGAGAGACATTGAACGAACTTAGGGATGGGGATGATCCGCTTTAGGGCAACTTGGGGATGGGGGTGTTTAGTGACGTCATTTTCATTAAAAAAAAAAAAAACCGATTCGGGTCATATTACTCCAAGAAAAATTAATATTTGTAACAAAAAAAATTGTTACAAAAAATCAAAATTTTGAAACAAAAGGATTTTGTAAGAAAAAAATGGGCCATTGCAGTATGTCCCGTTACAAAAAGTTTTTGTAACAAAAAACGGAACTATTACAATTCAAAATGATATTTTGTAATAAATTTTTCTGATACAAAAAAACAGAAGTCGTTACAAAAGTGGTAACAAATTTTGATCTTCAAAGTATTTTTGGTGACAATCTATTTTTTCCTATCATAAAATTTTGTTACAAAATGTAACTTGATTTTGTAACATTTTTTTTTAGTTACAAAAGCAAAATAATTATTTTGTAACAATCTTTTTTTAATATAAATTGCATGCATAATTTACTAAATTATTTTTTTAATTAACTAATATATTAACTATTTTACTAAGCAAGTCTACATTTATATAATATGTAAAAACATACATAATTCAAACATGTCTCATTTAGCTAAAATTGCTTTAAAACAAAATAACATTAGTGAGTACATTGATTAGTTCTACAAGTTATATGTCTTGCACTAGTTCAACCAAAAGTTAAAAGTTCTAACATAGATTAGTGTCTCTATAAATCAAAATATTCTTGAATCCTTTAGGTAGCATGTTGTCACTATTTTTGTACTCCTGTAAATGAGAAAAATCAAAACAAAAATTAGAAACAAGATATAACACTAATTACAATTTTTTCCATTCACTTTTAGTCAAAAATAATAATAAGCCTAATTTGGCAAAACAAACTTTCACCAATTTGAATCAACCAAGAATATTATGACAACAAGCTACAAAGTAATTACTTAACCAACTATGTCTTTAAAATGTCTCCTCATAACATACCTCCAATACTTCATCAAATTCAACTAGGCTCTTTCTTATGCTGAAGAAGAACTTTTTCTGCATTGATTTGCAACCCCAAGAGTTATACATATGTGATGCCACTGTGTAGCATGAAAGAAGAATTGTCATTATATGAGAAGATGAGTAAAAAAGCACAGGTTCAAACATCTTCCCTGTTTCCAAAATCAAATATATCCTAATGAATGATAATGTTAATAAGTAGATTATAACCTGCTTCACAATGGCATCACCCTTAATTGGGATATCCTCATCATTTGTAATCTTTGATATAAGTATGACAGCCCATTCCGTATCAAAATTGAACTTTTGAAACATCTCGTCGTGTAAGTTGTAACAAGGATAATGTGAGAATTGTTGATATCTCTTAATTAGTAAAATAGACTCATCCAGTCCACCACAAGAAACCTAGATGTAAACAAACAAAATAAGCAGCAGAAAACATTTAAAAATTTAGACATCAGATTCAGTCCTTATCTTTTGCAGACAAAGGGGATACAAATTCAAACCTATACCTCATTGAAACATTCTATTCATAAAAGCAATAGTTGTATTTGTTTCCATAAAGAGATCAGGCACCCAAAGTGCGTAAAATAGATCTCTCACACGATGCTCTTCCTACAAACGTAACATTATTAACACAGTTAGAAATGGAAGTTATAGAACATGGATAAACTATTACCTTTCCTCTTGCCTCCCCTTTGATCAATACCATTGGATGTCCCATTTGTTCCACGTATGTAGCTGCCAGTGGCACAGATATTGTGAACAGAAACACCAATTCCCCCTGCTGATTTGCTAATGACAGCACACTCTTTCAAAGTATCATATATTCCCTCTATACTATCATCTTTCATATATATGAGGAAGCAACTACTCAACTGTCAAGCATATAAAGATAGCCAATTAAATCAGGTCTCCAATGATCAGTTCACCAACAGTGGAAAAAATAAAACACAGGCTCACAAAGACAGGGAAAACCTTACTCGGCGTTGGCTCCTTTTTGCATGGGTAAGTGAGGCGCAGATTTTTCTTAAGCTGGGTGCACTTCCACCAATTCTTTGTTTGCTTCCAACAATGGATGCTATGCTCTAACTATTTCTAACACTATGAAAAAGCTGCTATAGGAAAAACATAAGACGAATTAAAACAAGAAAAAAGAACAGCTGTAGAGGAAGAACAGCCGAGATGAACCAGAAACCAGCAACCAAGCGACGCACAGCAACTAGGGAACAACAACGCCGAGAACTACCGGGGAGGAAGAACGGCCGAAATGAACTAAACCAGTAGAGGCAGAGGACCAGGGACCAGAGGAGCAGAGGAGCAGCACAAGCAGAAGTGGTTTCAGTAATTCAACAGAACAAAACAAAACAAAACAAAATAGAAGCAGTTTTAGTAATTCAACAGAACAACCAGCAAGGCAGCAACAATGAAATAAACAAGTCAAACAACCAGCATAAATCCATCAAATGGCTTACCATACTAAAGTTTGAAACTGAATCAAGGAATAGCTTACCATACTAAAGATGTGTGACTAAATCGAGCAGCAATAACACTTGCTGCAACAATGGAACGGCGTACGCGTGGACGGCCAGGATGGAGAAACGACGCACACGCATCAGGGACATATACGTGTGATAGGGCTTATGCTCCCAGCACAGTTCCAGCCCCACACCATCATAACTCTCTGGCCATACACTCATTTATGCCGATTTACAGGGTCACGCACACGCGTGGGGGACGCGTACGCATGAACTGCTGAAAACGCAAGCGACGCATACACGTCCCAGGCACACCACCAGCACTACTCCTGCCCAACTCTCTGTTAAATTTTATTTTTCACGCACACACATATGATGCGTACGCGTTAGTGACGCTTGCGCATCATGTGCTTTTCTTTTTTTCGAAGAGTTTAGTTCTTGTTCTAAAATAACTGCATGATCAGAACACACATAAAATGAAAGAAAAACAGTAAAAACTCAATAAAAATCAAATGAATAAGAAAATCACTACTACGAAAAATAACTAAGGATACGAAATTATCGGGTTGCCTCCCGACAAGCGCTTCTTTACCGTCACTAGCTTGACGGTCAGCTCCTCTAAGGAGGAGGATCATAGGGGCTCAGCTCTTCACCCCTTACTTTGAACTTCTTTCTTGTGTCTCCATAACTTAGCTTAATATGCTTGATGAGCGGATAATTTATACGCTTTTTGAAATTGTTTTTAGTATGTTTTTAGTAGAATCTAGTTACTTTTAGGGATGTTTTCATTAGTTTTTATGTTAAATTCACATTTCTAGACTTTACTATGAGTTTGTGTGTTTTTCTATGATTTCAGGTATTTTCTGGCTGAAATTGAGGGACTTGAGCAAAAATCAGATTCAGAGGTTGAAGAAGGACTGCGATGCTGTTGGATTCTGACCTCCCTGCACTCAAAATGGATTTTCTGGAGCTACAGAACTCAAAATGGATTTTCTGGAGCTACAGAACTCAAAATGGCGCGCTTCCAATTGCGTTGGAAAGTAGACATCCAGGGCTTTCCAGAAATATATAATAGTCCATACTTTGCCCAAGTTTAAATGACGCAAACTGGCGTTCAACGCCAGCTCTCTGCCCAATTCTGGCGTCCAGCGCCAGAAACAAGTTGCAAAGTGGAGTTCAACGCCCAAACTGGCACAAAAGCTGGCGTTCAACTCCAAGAATGACCTCTCCACGTGTAGACTTCAAGCTCAGCCCAAGCACACATCAAGTGGGCCCCGGAAGTGGATTTATGCATCAATTACTTACTTTTGTAAACCCTAGTAGCTAGTTTATTATAAATAGGACTTCTTACTATTGTATTTGACATCCTGGATCCTGGATTGTATTTCTGATCCTGAGATCACGTTTGGGGGCTGGCCATTCGGCCATGCCTGGACCTTTCACTTATGTATTTTTAACGGTAGAGTTTCTACACTCCATAGATTAAGGTGTGGAGCTCTGTTGTTCCTCAAAGATTAATGCAAAGTACTACTGTTTTTCTATTCAATTCAACTTATTCCGCTTCTAAGATATTCATTCGCACTTCAACCTGAATGTGATGAACGTGACAATCATCATCATTCCCTATGAACGCGTGCCTGACAACCACTTCCGTTCTACCTTAGATTGAATGAGTATCTCTTGGATCTCTTAATCAAAATCTTCGTGGTATAAGCTAGATTGATGGCGGCATTCATGAGAGTCCGGAAAGTCTAAACCTTGTATGTGGTATTTCAAGTAGGATTCAGGGATTAAATGACTGTGACGAGCTTCAAACTCGCAAGTGCTGGGTGTAGTGACAGACGCAAAAGGAGGGTGAATCCTATTCCAGTATGATCGAGAACCTCAGATGATTAGCCGTGCTGTGACAGAGCATTTGGACCATTTTCACAAGAGGATGGGATGTAGCCATTGACAACGGTGATGCCCTTACATAAAGCCAGCCATGGAAAGGAGTAGGATTGATTGGATGAAGGCAGCAGGAAAGCAGAGGTTCATAGGAACGAAAGCATCTCTATGCGCTTATCTGAAATTCTCACCAATGATTTACATAAGTATTTCTATCCTTCTTTTATTATTTATGTTCGAAAACTCCATAACTATTTTATATCCGCCTGACTGAGATTTACAAGGTGACCATAGCTTGCTTCATACCAACAATCTCCGTGGGATCGACCCTTACTCACGTAAGGTTTATTACTTGGACGACCCAGTGCACTTGCTGGTTAGTTGTATCGAAGTTGTGACAAATTATGAATTGAGATTAGAGCACCAAGTTTTTGGAGCCATTACCAAAGATCACAATTTCGTGCACCAATGCTCCAGAGAGAGGATTCTGTTTATTGTATAAATCCAAACTGGATTCCTAGTCAACACCACCTTCATTCCTGGGGAGAAACCTTCAGTGGGGATCTTTTTGTTTCTCCATCCCCTGGGTATTTTCTTCTTTTTGGGAACCTCCTCCTTGGTGGATGATGTATTCTCGACACCAAACTTAGGTTTGATATCAGGAGGAATTTTATTGATTGTCACCAAAGGAGGCTTGAGCTGCAGATTCTGCTGTCTGTCATCAGGGGGTTCTTGAAGGTTTGGATCAATAAGCTCAGTCTGCATGCACCTATCTTCTTCACCTGTTGAATGTATATCCTTAAAGACATGAAAGACCAGTTGCTCATTATGCACTCTAAGCACTAATTCACCCACTTCTACATCAATTAGAGCTCTCCTAATGGTTAGGAACGGTCTTCCTAGAATTATAGAGGCATTCTCATCCTCCCCCGTATCAAGAATCACAAAATCTACTGGGAGGAAGAACTTACCCACTTTGACCAAGATATTTTCCACCAATCCGTATGCAGGCTTCATAAATTTGTCTGCCATCTATACTGCTATCCTTGTAGGTTGTGCCTCTTGGATTTGCAACTTCTTCATTACAGACAAGGGCATTAAATTGATGCTTGCTCCCAAATCACATAATGCTTTCTCAAAGGTTGTGCTCCCAATGGTGCACAAAATTTGAAAGCTCCCTGGATCCGGCATCTTCCTTGGCAAGTTATTCTGAATGATGGCACTACATTCCTTAGTCAGGACCACTATCTCATCTCTCTTTAAAGGCTTCTTCTTTGATAATAGCTCCTTCATGAACTTGACATAGAGAGGCATTTGCTCCAAAACCTTAGCAAAATGAATATTGATTTGCAACTTTCTGAAGACTTCCAAGAACTTTGAAAACTGCTTGTCCTTGGTCTCCTTTTGAAGTCTCTAAGGATATGGCATTTTAGGCTTGTACTCAGGAGCCTTTGGCAATGTAGGATAAGTGTCAAGAGAGTCTAGGAATGGGTTGTCTGCACGCTTTGGAGGGACGTGCTCTACTTCTTCTTTCTTCTCTTCTGGAGCTTCTTTTTCAACTGAATCCTCATTAACTTGTGCTTCTGTACTTGCCACTTGTCCACTTATCAAGGTGATAGCCTTGCATTCTTCTCTTGGATTTGGAATGGTGTTACCAGGAAGGCTATTAGTGGTCCTCTCATCGATTTCATTAACTTTTGTGGCTAATTGACCCATCGGAATCTCCAAGTTCTTGATTGATGCTCTGGTTTTCTGTCTAAAATTTGCCAGTATTGCTTCCAAATCACTGTTCTGCTGGGGCTGAGAAGTTGCTTGCTGAGATGACTGAAACTGGTGGTTATTGTGATTGTTCTGTTGGAAACTACCCTGAGAATTATTATTAAAATTTTGTGGCCTCTGAGGTTGCTCTCTCCACCTAAAATTTGGGTGATTTCTCCACCCCTGATTGTAGGTCTTAGAGTATGGATCATTGTTGGAATTTCTAGGAGCACTCCCCACGTAATTGACCTGTTTAGAAGAGGATTGAGCATAATCATAATTATCATTTTGCACTGTCATGTCATAAGAGACCTCCTGAGGTGAATTTTGGGTGTTGATAGCTGAGACTTGCATGCCACCCGTCCACTGAGTAAGTAGATTTATTTGCTGAGACATAAGCTTGTTCTGAGCCAAAATAGCATTAAGAGCTTCTACTTCCATAACACCCTTGTTCTGAGGAGCCTCAGAGTTCACAGGATTACTGTTAGATGAGTATAAATATTGGTAGCTAGCAACCAATTCAATCAGCTCAATAGTCTCCTCCGGTGTCTTCTTCTTGTGCAATGAACCACCTACAGAATTATCTAAGCACATCTTGGACATTTTACCCAAACCTTCATAAAAGATATCTAGTTGGGTCCATTTGGAGAACATGTACGGAGGACATTGCCTAATCAGTAGCTTGTATCTCTCCCAAGTTTCATAAAGGGTTTCACCATCCTTCTGCCTGAAGGTCTGAACCTCCACCCTAAGCTTAGTCAGCTTCTTTGGTAGGAAAAATTTAGTAAAAAACTCAGTAACAACCTTGTCCCAAGTATCCAAACTCTTCTTGGGTTGGGAATCTAGCCATAGCTTTGCTCCATCCCTCATAGCAAACGGGAAGAGCATGAGTTTGTACACCTCTGGGTTCACTCCATTTGTCTTCACAGTATCACAAATATGTAGAAAATTAGAAATAAATTGATTTGGGTCTTCGTGGGGAAGACCATGATACTGACAATTTTGTTGCATCAGGGTGACCAATTGTGGCTTCAACTCAAAGTTGTTCGCAACCATAGGAGGCGCCACAATGCTTTTTCCATACAGATCTGTAGTAGGAGTAGAGTAAGAGCCAAGCACTCTTCTTTGTTGCTCATTCTCATTCGAATTTGCCACATTGGCATTAACAGCATTATTAGGATCCATAGTGGATTCTGCAGCCCTGTAAAGTCTTGTTTGTTGCAAACGTCGCCTGAAAGTATTTTCAGGTTCAGGATCAAAGTCTAAGAGAGGTTCCTTGTCTCTGTTCCTGCACATAAACAAACAGAAAACAAGAAAAGATGGGAATCTCTACGTCAGAGTGCAGAGAATTCCCAATGAGGTAACCTGTGTAAAAGAAATAAAATAAAAGAACAAAATACTTAAAGCCGAAAGATTTCAAAAATTATAAAAATAATAAATAGGAAATTTAAAATAAAAATAACTAGGGGACACCAAACTTAATTTCAGAAATTAAATAAAAATATTAGTGCTATTTTTTATTTATATTTTTTTCGAAAATACTGAAGCAAAATTTAAATAAAATTAAAACTAAAATGCCTAATCTAAGCAATCAAACAACTAATAGTTGTTAATCACAATCAATCCCCGGCAACGGCGCCAAAAACTTGGTGCAGAATTTATTACCACAAACTAACTGGCAAGTGCACCGGGTCATACCAAGTAATACCTCAGGTGAGTGAGGGTCGATCCCACGAGGATTGATGGATTAAGCAACAACAGTTAAGTGATTTACTTAGTTAGACAAACAGAAAAGAGTGTGTGGGTGTTCAAAAGCATTAAACAGTAAACTCAGAATATCTGAAGACAGGCAAGTAAATAAGTTGGGAATAAAGTATGGAGAAATAGTTAAGGTTTCAGAGTTATCTATTTTTCGGATTGACTTTTCTTACTAACTATTTTAATCATGCAAGATTTAATTCATGGCAAACTATATGTGACTAGACCCTAATTCCTTAGACCTTTCTAGTCTCCTCTAAAATTCATCAACTGCCAATTCCTTGGTCAATTTATTCCAATTAGAAGGTGAAGCTTAATTCTAGTTTATATGCCACAAAAATCCTAATTACCCAAATATAAGAGGATTATATATCACGTATCCCGTTAAGTCCAGATAATTAGAAATTTAGGAGAATATGTTTTCAAGCTGTTGTTCAACTAAAGAGCTTTTCCAAGTTATACAAGAACGCAATTAGAACAAGGGTCATACTTCCGTTCCACCCAAATTCTTAAGATAAAGAACGAAAATAATTCTTGAAATATAAATCTTGCATGATTAAAATAGTTAGTAATTAAAGTCAATCCGGAAAATAGATAACTTTGAAACCTTAACTGTTTCTCCATACATATTTCACAACCTGTTTACTGCTTGCTTTATTAAATTTCTGAATTATTGTTTAATGCTTTGGAATATCAAAACACTCTTTTCTGTTTGTTTGACTAAGCCAGTCACTCAATCATCGTTGCTTAGTCCACCAATCCTCATGGGATCGACCCTCACTCACCTGAAGTATTACTTGGTACGACCCAGTGCACTTGCCGGTTAGTTTGTGGTTGTAAAATCTGCACCAGTCGCGGGCTTGGAGCCACCGTGCCTTCGTTGCCGCCGTCCAACGCGAAGCCAGCTGCTGTCGTCGCATCTCCCAGTCGTCCCTGTTGCCACCGTGCCGTCGAGAAGGAGGCCGTCGGGTCGCACAGAGAGAGAGAGAGAGAGAGAGCACGAGAGCATAGGAGAGAGAGAGAGGAGACCTACGCCCCGCCACCGCCGCTTTTGTCGCCCGAAATCCCGTTGCCGTCGCCGAAAAAAGCACTGCTGGTAAGGTTTTAAGTTGTGGGTTTTATTTCTCTTGAGATTCCGGAAGCGTTACAACCATTGCATGTTAGTTTCAGTTGCCATCATCTGAGTCCAGTCGCCGCTGCCACGTGAGGTGGCTGCCGAGGCTACCACTAAGCCGGTTCAGAGACCGCCGCTGCTTCGTTTTGTCATTGCAGTAAGAATTTACATTTCGAAAACCTCCGCGTTAGTATCATGTTACGTGTATTAAAGTCTTTGCGATATTCATGTGTTAGTAATTAGTAACCGAGCTTTGCATGTAGCGATTGGGGCTATTTCTGCTATTGAGAAAGCAAGTGGAGCTGAAGTTTTGGTTGCCGTCGATTCGGGTTGAGGCGAAAGGAACTTTGTGAGGCGTTTGGGTTGTGGTTTCAATGTGTCGAGGTAGGGGTCTTTTTCAGAAAACTATACTGTATAAACTGGAATTATTATATATGGATATTTATGTGAGAAAATATACTTCTAGTGATTGTATATGTCTTATGTATTGCTTGATGGATTTGGATGGATAGGAATGTTTGTTTGATTGGATTACTGTTTGGTTTGTGAAACGGACGGTTCTTGAAGCGTTTCTTTAAAGTTGTTTCTTTACAGTTTTGAAATTGAGTTTAATCCGTTGAAAATGAAGTTGCTTCTTGAAATCTGAATTTTTCGGAATTAGTCTGATCTTAAACTGATTTGGTTTTAAACCCGTGAAAGAGGTCGTGGAAAGATTTGGTTGGGACCCGAAAAGGGTGGCAAAGTCCAAGTTTTAGGGGAGATGCTGCCGAATTTTGATGAAAATTAAGGTTCTGTTTTAAAATATGATTTAGAAAAAGAACGAATTTAACATGTTCCATTGCTTGGTTCTTGATTTATTAAGGAATAGGTATTTCAAATTTAATCTGTTTACAGAAAGTTTATGTTTAAAATTGATTTAAATATGAAAGAACCTATGTTTTGAAGTTTGACAAAAGAAGTACCTTTGGGATAATTTTTAGTGAATTTTAGAAGAAATTGAACCTTGAGTAATTAAGTTCGTTTTGCCTTCAAAGTACTCTTTAAATTTTGATTTAGCAAGATTAAACAATTCTGGGCCTTTGGGAAGGTTACCGATTTAAGAATGAAATGGAATTGCTTTGGAACTTAGTATTTTAAACATGTTTTGGTTTTTGTTTTAAGTCTCTATCTCAATTGAGTTCAAATTAAGTAACTATGATTTCGGAAATTTCTAAAGAATTTAAGAAATGATGTAGACTATTCTTCCCTAGAGTCTTGAGTCTTTGCCAAGGTTATTAATTGACAACTCTAATTTAAAAATAGTTTAACGGATGATTTAAAAAGCAAAAAATTGGTATCTTTTTAAAGAGGATTGATTTTAAAAGAAAAGTGGAATATGAACTTAGAACAATTGAGATATGAGGATTCTGAATTTTAAAACAAAGATGAGTTTATTTTCTGGTTTTAAAGAAAAAAGTGACTTGTGGCTCAAATGATAATTGATTTTATATGAATTGTAATGAAGTGCGAAAATGATAATGAATAAATGAATATGTGGCCTTTGCACTTCTTTTTCTGAGATACGAGTTTTCCTGGGTAAAGTACCGTGGCTTGCCACCACGTGTTCCAGGTTGAGACTCGATACTCTGTTGACCCTACGACGTAAGGGTGACCAGGCACTTATAAATTCTCGGGAATGGTACCCCCATTGAGCGATTTGACATATATATGAGAAAAATCTATGCATAGCTCATGGGGATGCGTGTCGGAGTACAAGCCAAGGGTTTAGCAAACCAGACTTATCGGGCTGGCTTGATAATTGATAGATGAGACTCATCAGCCATAGGGCAAGCATTCATCATATGCATCTATGTGACATTATTTAGGTGTGCATATTGTAATTGGTTTGCCTATGTGTATAATTATGTCTAATTGCTAATTACTCTACTTGATGTAACTGCTTGATTGTGCTTGAACATTCCTACTTGTGTTTGTAATTGAAAATTGGTTGGATTAGCTGTTGTTTGAATTGTTTGGGTCTAGGGCCGTGGTTGGTTATGAGATGGGCCGAAGGCCGTGCTTGGTTTGCGTTTTGATTTAGAAATGTATAAAAAACTAAACTGGTTCAACATAGACTTAATGAACATATGCTTGGAATAGTTTGGTTATTCATATTGTCTAGGAAAAACTTTTTAAAAAGGCTTTTGGGTTTTTAAAAAATTAACGGTTTTTCCTTTTAGAAAGGATTTCAAATTTTGATATCAAATCTGTTGTTTTGAAAAGATGTATAAGGTGGTTATTAATCACTGTAACTGTTTTATTTTCACGTATCCTATTATAATAATTCTATAACCCTATAGTGAGAACCCTTTCGAGGACGATGTTCTCACTCCCCTACAGGTGTTTCTTTTTCAGGAGATGAACGAGGAAGTCACGAAGAGTTTATTATGTTTTTTGTTTATATGATGTATTGTATTGTTTTAGTTATCATATTTTTCCTCGCCCTTACCTTTATACATTTTGTACGAGGGATAGGAATTGTATTAAGTAATGCTTGTAAGTTAATACTATGTATATGTATGTGTATAATTGTAAGTATGGATTTGCGTTTTGCTTTAAGCGGTCTTCTGAGAAATACGGTTTAAGTTTTAAACAGGCTCATATTTTAGTATTTAAATATTTTAAGAGTCATCGTGATACCCGAGCTATCAGAGTGGCGCAACCGGAAGCGTGACATTTTGATAGTTGGGGTGTTACAAATGGCATGGGTTAGTTGGGATACTATGACAAGATTGACAAAACAATGTTGGAAAATTGTCTCTCAACCACAATCACTCCTATCTAAACTCCTCAAAGGTAAATATTTTCGATACAGTTCTATAATAAATGCAGATATTGAAACAGTACCTTCGTGGGGGTGGCGTAGCATATTGGAAGGGCGTAAGGTTGTTGAAAAGGGGCTGGTTTGGCGAGTTTGTGATGGGTCCAGTATTCGAATCTTCAGTGATCCTTGGCTTGCTCCTCCACATCCTTATGTTGTTTCTTCATCTGAAACTTCCAATCTACAAAATTAACCACTATTGATGGTCAAAGACTTAATACTTTCTAATGGTCAATGGAATCAAACTCTAATTAGAAGTATTTTTTCTGAGGGCACTAGTCAGTGTGTGCTAGCAACAACAATTGGGGGTGGAGAAGATAAAATTTATTGAGCCCTTAATAAAAGTGGTTTGTATGAAGTGAGTACTGGGTACCGTGTGGCTTATGGGTTCTCGCATCCTCCCATTGAATTTTGCCCAGAGATTATGAGACAACGAAATTTGTGGCGAGTACTGTGGAAGCTGAAAATCCCAGGGAAGATTAAGATTTTTCTCTTGAGGGGCTTCCATGAAAAGCTTCCAGTGCTGCAAAAGCTTCATCATCGCATCCCATCGAGTCAACCTATCTGCCGAAGATGCCTACAATTTCCAGGAACAATCAATCATTGCATCTTCCATTGTGTAAAATCAAACGAAATTTGGTCAAAAATGGGCTTACCAGCCACTAGAAGGAGCACCGAAGACTCTGATTTCTATGTTGAGTGGAACTTGAGAATGGGAGCCTTGCGTACCCAACCCAATAGCTCCTCTCAAAGAATGATGATGGTGATTTTGAGCTGGTCCTTATGGAATGCTAGGAACAGGTTCATCTTTGATAATGTATCAACTAGTGGGGAAGAGATAATGACGTCGGCTTTGAAAAGCTTCAACAAATTTCCACTTCCTAATTGATGAGCACTTTACTTTTTTATCTCTCTTATTAGAGTATTATATGATATTATATCTATAGTAAAGCGATGGGAGCCCCCATTTCTTTTATTTATCCCATATATGGACACCTATATATTTCTTTCATTTTATGAATAGAATTATCTGACTTTAAAAAAATAGATATATATATTATGAATTCCGATACTAATTTTTTTACAAATGTATTAACCATGAATATTAAAAATAGTTCAATTAGAAAATTAGTAGGTTATTGATATAACCCAAAGCATATTATTTTTCCAAAATCTACTAGTGCTTATGTGCAGAATTCATCATGATAAAAAAAAAAAAAAAAAGTGATAGCAGTAGTAGAAGTTATCTTATTAATGCTGAAAATAAACTGGTGTGTTTCTTGTCTGATGTTGTTAATACATGAAACTTAGTAGAAGCTGAAATTGAAACGATAGAATTGAGTTTGAAATATATATTGGAGAAAGCAATTGAAAGCATTGAAGATTTAGTGATAATAATAACAACAAATTATATGATGATACAGTGGACTTCAAAGAAAGACATTAAGAGCTGACCCTGGACATACAACTTCCAAAGAAACAAATTCTTGAACTGGTTGCAATGTGTGGAGACGCTGCAATTCAAACAAGCTAATGCAAATGAGTTTAAACACATAAATAAATGGAGGAGTATAACAAAGTCAAATGAAAGTGGCACATAAGTGTGGTATCAATAAGTTGCTACTAATACATGGTACTTCAAAGTAATTATATAGCAGGTTATTATTGGTGATTCCTTATTTCTTTGGGTCTTAATGGCAATGCCCAAGGAACCTCAAGAAACGAGGAGTGTAAAATCTGTAGTAGTTTAGTATAGTGTTTTCTTTCAATCTTTTTGTTTCCTTGGATCTTGATGTTTTTCTGATTTTTGTGTGTAAAGTTGAATTCTGTTGTAATTTTTTTTGGCACTGGTTGGTGCCTTCTTTTTCTTTATGGTCGAGATTTTGGAACGAAACCATACAAAAAAATGATATGACTATTTTTGGTGGGTTTTTAAATATCAAATATGAGATCCATGGATTAAAAATTTGTTGGCATCAGTTCAGGCAATATTTTATATGAGGAATGTTACACATTTAAATTTTTATGTCTCAATTGATAGGATTACTAATGAAATAAGTTTATTTTGACAATTTAATCATGTAAAATATAAGATGTTAGATGTTAGATGTGAGTTGTCCATCTCCAAATATATATATAGACAATATAATGGGGATTATTAATGAAATAAGTTTATTTTGCCAACTTAATCATGTGAGATGTAAGATATTAGATGTAAATTGTCTATCTCCAAATATATATTGACAATATGATAAAATTACTAATAAAATAAATCTATTTTAACAATTTAATCATGTGAGATATAAGATGTTAGATGTGAGTTATTGATCTCTAAATATATATATAGACAATATGATGAGATTACTAATGAAATAATAGTTCATTTTGACAACTTAAATAAAAATTCAGATATAAAAATTTGGTATAAATTCATATTATAAACCGTAGAGGGACATTCAAGAAATATTCCCAAGATTTTATTATTTGATACTTTTAAACTACTCATTCTACAACAATCTAAGAAAATAACAGATTGGAGTATCCATTACTAATTTACTATATGTATACAAGAAAACTATGAGACTTTGAGATTTGGAAAGAAAATGCAATTGATGTATAAAGAAAAATTTCCAATAAATACAGGGACACTCTCAGCAATATTCTTTATAATCTCATCAATGAGGTTGGCTACCAAATAAAGCCTCATTGAATACTTTGCCAAAAATCAAATCTGACCTTACATTTATATGTGTTTATTATTAATTTTAATTTATTGAAATTCAGAAATTTAGAAATAACGTGATTCATTGTTGTGTAATTATTATGTATGAAATAGACAACACAGAGAAGAAAAAAACAAGAATGTACAAGAGAACTACAAATTAGAAACACACGTATACCTTTCGACCAAAAACCATGGGCTATGAAATAATATAAATTATAGGTACGGAAGAAAAGATTGATGTGACTTTCTCTTTCACATGCAAGCATCAAAAATTCAAAATATGCAAATATCCCCACAGAATCTGCTTACAATTTTGTGAACAGTGATAGAAACTCTTAAATCTTAAGTTATTCGCTTAATTATTTTTAAGATATTTTTTTAAAAATAATTCAGTTATTTGAAAAATTAAAAAGTAAATTAAAAGTCTTAATCATTATTCTAAGTTCTAACTTTATTTATATTTATTTTGCTTGAGGTGACTTGATTATTGATATATTATAAGATATAATTTTTTATTCATATAATTTAAATATAAAATTTTGATGAGAAAATAGTATTGACATTCTTAATAAATCAATTTAGTAATTGTATATCTAATTTAATTTTCAAACAAAATTTTAAGCTATAGGTTAGAGAATGAATTATGTGTTGTGTGGTTTTTTATCGGTGATGCTACACGTACAAATTTTTTTTAATTAAATCTAATTAAATTGGCATAAGTCTAACAAAAAAAATGTGCATGCGTCATTACTTCTCTTTTTTCGCATTTTTTTAGCATAAAAATTTTTATTAAAGAGTACAAAAATTTATTAATATAGCACATAAATTTTAGCACAGAGCACAAACTTATCGTTATAATACGGAAATTTTTGCATATAGCACAAAAATTTTTATCCATAACACAAGATTATTTTCATATAGCACATAAATTTTTACTACAAATATAATTTGTTGGTTGGGTGAATCAATAGTATAGACATGTGTTCTTTTAAAAAATTTTGTACTATATCAAAAATTTCTATACTCTAGACCAATATTTTTTGTATTGTATGTATTTTGTTGGTTGCATATTTTGTTGGTTGGGTATCAATGTTCTGGATATATTGTCCTTTAATTTAAAAATTTCTTTGATGTGTATCAAAATTTTTTGTGTTGTAAATAAAAAATTTCGTGCTCTAATTTTCTGAACATATATAGAAAAATAAGATGAAGAAAACGATAACGATGATGATGTTAGGATTTGGTTGAATTAGTCCCACATTGCTTAGGATAGCAAATGGAGTGGGTGGCTTAGGCTATAAATATGAGGCTAAGTTCTCCATATTTTTTGCACCAGTCGGAAACACTTAAAGCTTGTATCTGACTTTTCTTTTCCTCTATATTCTTTGATTAGAGAGTGTTGTGAGGTGTAGTTAAATATTTGCTTTGAGAGTGTGGGTGTATTGGGGTGCCGGTGTTAGAGAGAAAGAAGTCTATGTGTTGTAACAATTTTCACATAGTGATATTCTCTGGTTGTCATTTGACAACGGCCGTGGTTTTTTCTCCAGTAATTGGAGTTTTCACGTTAAATTCTTGTGTTGTGATTGTGTCTATTTTATTTCAATGTGAAAGGTATTTTCTCAAGGGGAAATGGTGTATTATTCCCAACATGTGGTATCAGAGCTTCGATTCGGTGGGATTTATTCTTAGTATGCTCTGTGGTTGCAGCCTAGTCTGACCTTCCACATCAGAAAAGAATTTTGTCCTGCGGCTTGAGGTTGATCTTTGGTTACTGTTGTTGTTGCTGGAAGGCAGTGTGACACTGTGAAAGTGCTATTTGGAAAGGTTCTGGCTAAGGAAAGACTTGGTATTTAAGTGTGTCCATTGTGACCTACCTCTCTTTTCTGGGGACCCTTCCTAGTGCACAGTCTACAGTTGAGTTATACTATTCCAGTATACGGTTGCAACAATGTCAGGATATTCAAGTGTTGTGAAGCTTGAAATAGAGAAATTTGATGGAAGAATCAATTTTGGCTTATGGCAAATACAAGTCAAGGATGTGTTGATAAAATCAGGTTTGCATAAGGCGTTGAAGGAGAAGATCTCTGGTATGAAGGATGAAGAATGGGAGGAACTAGATTTGAGAGCTGCAAGTGCTATTCGCCTGTGTTTGGCTAAGAATGTTCTTGCAAATGTGCAAGGAATGAAAACAGCCAAGGAACTTTGGGGTAAACTCGAAGGGTTGTATCAGGCAAAGAGTATCTCAAATCGGTTGTTATTGAAGGAGCAGTTCCATAATCTAAGCATGGATCACAATGTAAAAATCTCCGACCATCTTAGTGCTATCAATGGTATTGTCTCTGAATTAGAGGCAATTGGAGTGAAAATTGATGATGAAGATAAGGCACTGAGGCTCATATTGTCTCTTCCCTCTTCCTATGAGTATGTCAAACCTGTTTTAATGTATGGGAAGGAAACTTTGAATTTTGAAGAAGTTGCCAGTAAGCTCATTGCTGAAGAAAGAAGAATGAAAAATAAGGGTAACACTTCATCAGATTTGGCGCTTGCTAAAAGTGACAATTATGAAAAAAGAAATTGTGGAAGGAGTGTAACATGCTGGAAATGTGGAAAGTCTGGGCATGTAAAGAGAAATTGTCCAGGTAATGCGGTTTCAGAAAAAGGCTATCAATATGATACTTGCAATATTGCTCTCTCTATGAGAGAAGATGATATTCTCTAGAAGATAAGAAGTATCCTCATGGTATTGCCGCACTGCCATGGATAAGGATAAGTTGTGGCAATCCACAATTGCACACGGGTATTGGTTGGCGTTGAGATGCAAGGTGTGTGGCGGAGTTATGTCGATGGCTGAAGAACTTCCAGGAAAAGCCAATTTGGAAGTTGCACCATGAATTTTCAGCAAGGTTTCGATCTGTACCAAGGCGAAATGCTTGGAGTGGTCTAATTTCAAGTGAGTATACTTTCATGGTGGAGTATGATAGTTCTCTGAACTATGATTGTCGGTATAGACAATGGCAGCAAAGAATTGTCGGTGTTGACTATGGAAACTGAAGATGTGTAACTATTTCAATCAAGGTGGAGATTGTTAGGATTTGGTTGAATTAGTCCCACATTGCTTAGGATAGCAAATGGAGTGGGTGGCCTAGGCTATAAATATGAGGCTAAGTTCTCCATATTTTTTGCACCAGTCGGAAACACTTAAAGCTTGTATCTGACTTTTCTTTTCCTCTATATTCTTTGATTAGAGAGTGTTATGAGGTGCAGTTAAATATTTGCTTTGAGAGTGTGGGTGTACTGAGGTGCCGGTGTTAGAGAGAAAGAAGTCTATGTGTTGTAACAATTTTCACATAGTGATATTCTCTGGTTGTCATTTGACAACGGCCGTGGTTTTTTTCCAGTAATTAGAGTTTCCACGTTAAATTCTTGTGTTGTGATTGTGTCTATTTTATTTCTCTGTGAAATGTATTTTCTCAAGGGGGAATGGTGTATTATTCCCAACAAATGATAATGACGAAAGATGAGAAGGAAAAAGAAATCAAATAAAAAAAAGAAGAAGTCGTTGAAGAAGAAAAAGACGATGTTGAAAAAGAACAAGATCAGAGAAGAAGAAGAAGAAGAAGAAGACGACGACGACAACGACGACAATAACATTGTTAAAGAAGATGATAATGACATTATTGAAAAAGAAGAAGATGATGATGATGACGACGACGACGACATCGATAACAATAACGAAAAAAGAAAAAGAGGAAGAAAAAGAAGTAACTATATATACATACATGCAAAAAAGAATTTGCCTTATTTAGCATTAATTAATTATTGCAACAATTAATGAATGTTAAATAAGGCAAATTATGACTGTTTTTGGTTGATTTTCTTTGATTATCAAATATTTTCGTGCAAAAAATATGTGTGCTATGACTTGATTAAATACTTAGTTTAAAAAAACTTAGAAGTCTAATTTTCTTTTTTAAACCATAAAAAAAGAGGTAATGAGAATTTTCCATTTTTCAGTTCAATAATTATGTAATGAGAATTTTGTGTTAGTGTTTAAAATAAACCTAAACTCAAGTATCATGTTGTAGTTTGAATAAATGTTCGGCCAATATCAATAAATTATTATATTTATAATATAATATTTAATTTTTTAATATCTATTTAAGTAGATCAACTCAACTTAATTCAAACTTTTATTATTCAAATTTTTTTAAAGTAATATTTAAGTTATTTTTTGATGTGTCACATTCTAATCGGATATTTATTTTAACCTGAATTACTTTAATCTCATGAGAGTTAATATTTTTGAATGACGCGACTCGACAAAGGAAGAAAATAGGATATCCAATAAGACGGTTATGTTTAGGAGGCACAACAATGACAATGAAAGAATGGGAAGGAGTAAACGTAATTAGAGAGAATTGTAATACATTTTCTAAAAAAATGATCAATTTGGAAAAAAGAGAAGACAAGATTTAATTTTTAGTATTTTAAAATATTATACAATTACCCCTTTAATAATTTTTTTAATTGCGTTTACTACTCCCTACTCTTTTGTCGTCGTCGTTGCGCCTTCCAAACATCACTGTCTTATTGGGTGTCCTAATTTCTGTCTTTGGCGAGTTATTATTTTCTTTCAAGGATATTAATTCTCATGAAATTAAGTAATCTAAGTTAAAATAAACATCCAATTAGGATGTGACATCAGAAAAAGATAATTTATATGTTACTTTACACTTTGTTTGGAACAGCAGATTTTGGAAGGAAGGAAAATGAAAAGGGAGAAAATTGATAGAAAAGCCCATTTTCCTTTGTTTGGTTTAGAGTAGAATATGGGTGGAAAACAAAAAAGTAAGTGTGGGGTCCATATAAAATTTTTCATCTCATTCCTGCGATGAAAACTGCAAAGGGATGAAAAACAATGTTAAATTCCATATTTACACTTTCAATAACAAAAAATAAAATTCTTAACTCACTCTAATTTTTTCTTTTAATTGGTGTTTTATTATATGTATTTGTTTGAAAAATAAATATATAACCTTTTGTTTATAATATTTAAAATTTTAAAAAATAATTTGAAAGATTTTTTTATTAAAAAAATAATTTAAATACATTAATAAATTATAATTTATATATAATATATATAAGGATAATAAAATAATTTTATTCTATTATAATTTTCTCTCTTCTTTTCTTTTCATTTATTTTCTCTACATCCAAACAACATACAAAAAAATCCATTTTTTCTTTCATTTTCTTTCCTTTCATTTTCTTTCCTCCCATTTTCTTAGAGTTAGTAAAATAGCATTTTTTATTTATAATTTTATATATTTATATAAAAATTGAATATGAAGGTGATTAATTAATTATCTTATAGATACCAAAAAAAAAAATCTATAGCATATCAAATGGGGTGGTCCTTTGCGCCTAATTTGTAACTTGGCAGCAAGTGAGTCCATCATTGTTGAATGGCAATGGAGCCGAAACAAACATGTGCTATGTCTCCCCACAAGAAATAGAATATGCTAATTGCAAAGTCATATTTTTTTGTCATAATTTAATTAGCATTGTTAGTGTATAATTTATTGAATATGGACACCTAAATGATGCAGACCTAATAAAAATCTGCAGCGCTGGCAAAGCAATCACTTATTTAATTATTTCATAGCTTTCTTATCCATCCCCTTTTATAAGATGCTATCTTATCCTTAATTTAAGTAATAATATATCTAATATTATTCTGTTATATATTTTTATTTAAATTTTAAAATAAATAATTTATAATATTAAAATTTGTATGATAAAAAAATTTTAAAGATTCAATTTTTGTTATGTAATAAATTTCTTATTCTCTAATGAAAAATGACCCAACAAATAACTATAATTTAGTTTTGTTATTTCAATTTTTCAACCATTTGAAAATTATACACCGAAAATCTTATTATACTATTATATTGTGCTTTATTTAATTTATTTCGAATTCAGCTAAAGACAACGAAAAATTTATATAATATGAATAATAGACTGCATATTTAGTCTAATACATATAAAAAATAAAAAATATTCAATAAATTTACTTAAATAAAAAATTTACTCAATTATTCTAAAAAAAGTAATCATTCCAAATCTTAATTTATCAAAATATTTTATTTTAGTTACCAAAAAAATATATATTTTATTTTAATATTCTCTTTTTTTTCAATTGGCTGCCACCCCATCTTCATCAATAATCACCTCACTTCACCGTCGCAGCTTGGCTTGCCACACGCCGCTACCGGCGTCTCTCACCCCTAGTGAAAATAACCATCCACGTAAGAATAAAAATAATTATCCGCATGCATACCTAATGAATTGAACATCTAACATAATTTAATTATATATAACTAAACCCAATCCAATCAAAATAATCATCCACATAAAAATTAAAATAATCATCTGAATACCTACTAAAATGACCATCCTAAACCGGTCATTGAAGTAGCTTCACTGAAACCCACACACCAAAACTAAAAAAATAACCATACACATATAAAACTAACCATCCGCTACCAAAAAATAAAACTTCCGCTGCTTCTCTTGTTGAATTGTTGACCTTCTCCAATGCATAAATTGATAAGTGATGGTTTCAGTGGCTAAGAGAAGGGGGGGTTGAATCTTAGCCCCCTTTTTGCTTGCTAACACTTGCTGGACTTAGAGGAGACTTTTCTGTTTTTAGCTCGTCCCTAGCCACGAGACTTTTTCATTTTGTCTCGTCACTTGGCACGAGATATTTTTGGTTTTTGCTCCTGTGCAGTAGAAAACAGAAATGAAGTAGGAGAGAAGGAAGATTACACCCAGATATATCTTGGTTCAGCTGCTAAGTGCAGTGCAGCCTACATCCAGTCTCCATCACAACAATGATGGAATTTCACTATAATCAACTTGATTACAAACTGTAAAGTGCTAACCCAACTTACAAGGGGATTCCCACAGAATCATGAAACACAACATAGATGAACAAAGGAACTCTAAGACATTTATGGCTTTTCTTTTAATTTTGCACTCTTTGCCTTTTTTCGCTCTATGGCTTTTTCATACAAACCTCATTGTTTGCCTTTTTCCATGAGACTCAAGACATGACAAAATTAAATAGAAAAATACTAAACAGAATACATTGAAGGAGAAGAAAATCTGTAAGCTTAGGTAGCTCTGAGAATCCTGTGCCTTGCACTCTCACTGCTTATTTCTAACTCCTTGCTCCAACCAGTGGCTGTTCCCCCTTTTTATAGAAAAGAGAAGCCTCCACACTTGAAGCCAAAAACCCAAGCCAACTTCTTCTTCCTTCAAGAAACCAGTTCGGCCACACAGAGAGAGAGAAGAGATAACCATGTAATAACCAACATGCAATTACCTCTAGTCCTTCCTTGGTCATCACTCTTCATCAATCCGAGCTCTCCATCCTTGGGTTGCTCTCCAAGATGGATTTCTGGCCCTTGATGCTTCATGATGATGATGACTTCATCTGCTTCAATCTCTGCCTCTACCATCACTTCGCCACTCTAGCTACTTCCTGTGGTGGTTGAGCAGAATCAAAGACAAGCCATCTCCTCCAAGAATCTCCCCTTGCTGGCCGAGATCTTCTTCTTCCTTTTTGAGCATGAAGAGCTCAAGATTACCTCACCAAATCTAACCACATTTGGTGACAATCTTAGCCACAGCTCATTTTTATTTTAGTATGTTTTCTTGCCATCATTAGCTTGATGGTCTTGATGCATGCAGCTTCTTCTTTATTTTGATAGATGAACATAGCTTCCATTGTTCCCTGGATAATGACCGAAGAAGAAGAAAGAATGAGAGAGAAAAGAGAATCTGAAGAAAAAGCAATTCAAAGTGGTTAAACTAATTAATTGAAAATAGCTTGCTTTTGCTTCCCTTAGTGTGGCGTGTAGCAATGATGCCTTTAGTCAAATCAATCTTCTCTCACTTGCTTATGTTCCCAATACTTAAATTAACTTTGAAATCCTTTCAGGAAGTGTAATGGAATCCGTTGGAAGCATTGAGGCTTTTTCTTTGCTTCATGGATTCGGACAAAGCATGAGGAACTCTCATCTTAAATGGAATTGGGCTTGGTTGCAATAATCATTAAATTTCTGGCCCAATTATAACATTTGCTTTCCTGATGAAATTTGGATCAAGCAATGAGCAAATGGGAAAGCATTTTCAACTTGGACTTGTGACCATAATAGATTAAATTGGCCCAAGTAACATAAAGAATCAATTCAGCCATATTCATCATATATTATCAAAACCAAAGGCTGAATGTACTTGGGCTTGCACCAGAAATTTGTTTTTCGGCCCAATATTAAAACCTGTAACAAAATTATTTAATCAATATATGTTAAATAAAAATCAGATTAATAATTTTGTAATTAATTAATTTTAATAATGTTTAGTCATCACAAATATTAATTTAGAGTTTTCCAAACTCATCAATAAGGTTACCATCTGAAAGAGTAGAAATATCACTGCTTAATGAGGATGGGGATTGGAAATTGCATCACCCGTAGAGGACTCCATCCATGATTACGGAGAATGTATAGATTGTTGTTCACGTTGCGACTGCAAAGACTGCAGAAGGGCAGCGGTGGTCTGGCGTCTGCACGGCCTTCAGGACTGATAAACCACTATTTTATGGTATGTTTTGGATTGAATTGAGTGAATTTTGTCAACTTTACTCACACTTATCCATATAATTTGCATGTTTTTAAGTTTCCTTCCGAATTTTATACTATGATTGAAACATGCTTCCTAAGCCTTTAAATTACTAATTTTTAATCCTCTTATATTACCATTCAATGCCGTAATGCGTTTGTTAAGTGATTACAGGGTTTATAGGGCTGGAATGGCATGGAGGATGAAGAGGAAGCATGCTAAAGTGGAAGGAACACAAGAAATTGAAGATTTGAGAAACTGGAACTGACGCGTGCGTGTAAATTAAGCGTACGCGTGATCACGCCATCTTCCAACCGACGCGTGCGCGTGACCAGGAGCGTCGTCCACTGACGCATACGCATGACTGATGCGTACGCGTGGCCAGTGCAGAGTTCAAACAGCCACGCGTACGCGTGACGAGCGTCACGTGCTGCAATAAAGTGAAAACGCTGGGGGCAATTTTAGAGCTCATTTCTGGCCCAGTTTCGAGCCCAGTCTTCATATTAGAAGTTGGGAGTGAAAGAGGATGGATCATTCATTCATTCACACACACATTAGTTTATAGACGTAGGATTTTAGAGAGAGAGGTTCTCTCCTCTTTCTAGGTTTTAGGGTTTCTTCTTTTATTTTCAGTTTCATCTAGGTTTAGATTATACTTCTGATCTTGATTCAAGTTCCTCTTTTAATTTCTTGTTATTACCTCTTTACTTTCTTAGTTTTATATGTTGTTTCCTTTACCTTGTTGCTTTATTGTTCATGACTCTTTGTTGATTCTAATTTCCTTTTAATGCACTTTGAGGTATTTTATGTTTATTGTCACTTTCTTTAATTTGTTATCATTGTTTTCTTGTAATTGTTAGTCTTAGATTTTACTATTTCTTGTTAATTTTCTATGTTTTTATTTTGTGTCTTCCAAGTGTTTGATAAAATGTTTGGTTGAATTTTAAAATAGATTTTTGTGTTCTTGACTTGGATTAATTAATTTGGAGACTCTTGAATTATCAAAATCTTGTTGATTAGTAATTAAAGATTGCCGGTTAGCTTGAACTTCACTAAATCTAGTCTTTCACTATGAGTTGACTATGACTTGTGAACTCAAGTTGATTGTATGCACTTGACTTTCCTTCATTGGTTAGAGGTTAACTAAGTGAAGGCAATTTACATTTACCATCACAATTGAGGATGATAATGAGGATATGAATTCCAATTCTTACCTCTTGCTAAGACTTTTCTTAATTGTTAGTTTATTTTCTCGTTATTTACATTCCTTGTTCATCATTCAAAACTCCAAAAATACGTTCCCACAACCAATAACAAGTACACTTCTCTACAATTCCTTTGAGAGACGACCCGAAGTTTAAATACTTCGGTTATTTTTATTGGTTTGTATTGTGACAAACAAATTAAACGTTGACTGAAGATTGTATGTCAGTTTAGAACTATACTTGCAACGCGATTTTACTGAGAAATTCTTTACCGACGTTTATCCGCCATCAAGGGCCTAGCCGGCAACGGCGAGTTTTGGGTTGCTATTCACGTTGCGACTTCAGGGACTGCGGATGGGCAGCAGCGGTATGGCGTGTGGATGCGGCGGCGTCGACACGGTCTCCGAGGCCTGGAGGACTACGGTGAATTGTGGGAGTGAAACAAAAATTGAAAGATTATAATAAAATTGGATGTAACCGTGTAGTGTGAACATTCGTAATTGCTAAATTTAATTTTTTAAATTTATTATTTATACACATTATTATTTTCCCATATTTTGTTTGTGAAATTATAAATGATACCGCAAAAAAAGAGAGCGCTAATATTGAAGCATATTATATAATTTCAGAAATTAAATAAATAATGAAATTTTCAAGTTTTAAAGAATAAACTAATTAATTAATGGCGTACAATTTTAGTTACTAAAATAATCTCTTTGATGAAATATGTTATAGTTGGAATTGTCGATATGATTCGGTGGAATCTCAATCTTCTTCTCTAGATCTTAACTTCCCCTCTTACCACGGAATTCAAAAATTAAATAAAAAATGAGAAAGAAATTATAAACAAATCAATGGTGGAGCTCAGTGCTATATCTGCAGTTGCTTTCTACTTTTTTGCCCGTACTTATCTGGCGAAGGCTTCTTCCGTTTAAAATTATTTTTAATATTTATTCATATTTATATATTTAATATAAAAATAAGTTTGAAAATTGCATCTAGGCCATATAGCATATCGAATATGTTATGACTTATCAACCGAACAAATAATAATTATTATACTACATTTTTTTTCTTGCTAACGTTAAATCCATAATCGAAAAGATATAAATTAAGTATTTTTTTTTATTCTTAAAATTTAACAAAAATTTTAAAAATATTTTTATATTTTATTTTAATTTTGTTATAAAATTTAAAAGTAATTTAACAATATTGTGTCTGATTTGTTTGAGTTAAAAAATTAGCTTTCAAAAATATATTTGATACAAATAAAAAATTTTAAAATAAAATTAAAATAAAATTTAAAAATTTTTTAAATTTAGAACAAATTTTTAACAAAAAATATATTTTATCCAAAATTAATATATATTAGTAGATTAGAATAGAATTGGATATTACTAAATTCCTCGCTATTCTTTTTAGAAGTTGAAGTTAGCAATCTTTGCTGTATATAGATTTTTACGAAAAATATTGATTTTTAATTATTAAATAATAGCTTTTTTTTAGAAACACTACTATAAAAATGAATTACAACATTTTTTTTTCTTTCATCTCTCCTCACTATATTTTCCCATAATAATAATAATAATAATAATAATAATAATAATAAATAAGTGTAGGTTGTGATTTTATTTTACTACACTATAATAAGTAAATTATTCAAGATATAAAAGGGTAGAAATTACTCATAAATGCTTAATACTATAATAAGGTGAAAAAGTCAAAAAGAACATCTATTGGTACTAATTTGGTATTGCTCACTGGATTGCATAAAATTCTAATTAAAGAAAAAAGGGAAACAAAACAAAAATATTGGTAGAGTCCAATTCAGTGATGGTAACAACTGATATTCACATGTCTTTATGTTTCGTCTGTTTCCCGTGGAGGCTTCATTTCATATACGTTTTTTTTTTTCTTTTTTCTAGGTTAGGGCCGTCAAACGGGTTAATTGGTCCATTTAGGTCAAGTCCGTTAAATCTGTGGGTTAAATGGATTGGACCGTTTAAATTCGTTTTATTCGCAAATCATAATTTTTCAGTCTGTACCATTTATTGCTAGTCCGATGGGTTAAACGGGTCAACCCATTTATCTTTTTATTTTATTTTTAAAAAAATATTTTGACAAAAAATATTACTTTTAGGTAAAAAATCTTTTAAAAATAATATTCTTTTAGTTGATGGGTCAAATTTTCGGGTCGGATCGAGAAGAATATTGACTAAAAATACTACTTTTAAAAAAAATGTAAAAAAATTAAATGGGCCACCCGTTTAACTCGTAGACTAGCCTGTTTAACCTGTTATTTTTTTGGATTAATCGGGTCCAACCCGTTTAACCCGAAATTTAAACGGACTTAATTTTAAAGACAAAATTTATCTATTTAAATAAATAAACAGACTGATCCGATAAATTTAACCTATTTTAACCGTCCTATTCAAGATAATTATTATGTTAACAATTATTTCCACATGCTTCCTGGGAAAGAAAAGAAAACAAAAAGGTTTTACCTTTAATTATCTTCACAATAAATAATAATATCTACAGATATTATATGTACAACAGCAAATAAAGTTAAAAAATAATCTCTCCTACTCCATGATAATAATTATTCTCGTCATTTTTGTATTTAGTGTTTTTTTAACTTTTATAAATATTAGGAAAATCATTAAATTTTATTAAAATTATAATAACTAGTAATCAAAAGAGAATTATCAAAATATTCTTATAATTATTATTTTCTCTCTTTATTAATATTTTAGTCTTCTAATTCTTTTTTCTTTTTATTCAATAATAGAGGGCATATGATAAGTAAAAATTAATTAAGAGTTTTTTGAAATTAGATAGTGATACTTAATTTGTAAAAGCATAAAAATAAAAGACAGCTAACATAAAATAAATGAAGTAATAAAGGTTAAATTATATAATGGTTGAAAGCTCAAATATCAATCACATATTTATCATCGTCAAATAAAGTTAAGCAGATGACAATTCACTTCACATGATTTTACGAGAAGTTTAGGGTGCTACTAGCCGAAGTAAGTGAGGATATTATTCGGATATTTGCACGTGCCTATATCATGATGCTGCTATCCACTCAACTATTTGGTGACAAGAGTGTGAATCATGTTCATATTCGATGGTTGTCATTTGTGGCAATGCTTGACGAGATTGATAGTTATAGTTGAGGTTCCGCCGCATTGGCATAGTTATATCGATGCATGTGTTGGGTGGCCAACAGAAATGTCACCAACTTGGCCGGTCCTCTTCAACTGCTACAGAGTTGGATCTTATAGCGGTTTTTCACTCTAAGGCAGCAATGGTTTGACGATTTTTTTTTTCCGTTGGCAATCAAGTATCCTTTATTTGTTTCAAGTATTTAACCTGTTAGGTCTCGTGTTAAACAATGATCTTAACACTTACTATCCTACAGGTGGGCAGCCTACTTACCACCAAATGATGGGAAGGAGCAAAGAGTTATCTAGTATTGCCTTGCATTAGATCGATTGGATGGTCGAGATGTAAGTTTATTGTGTGTGGTTGGTTGTTTCATTAGTGGTTCATCGACCTCATTGTAAATAATGTTCTGGCATACAAATTCGTTGCCCTTTTCAGATTGTGTGAGAGCTTTATGCCGTCCTTGACATACTTGCCGTGGTTCATCCAGAGATACTTACAGAGGAATATTGTCGGTTATAGTGGGTGGTCACCAGCTTGATATATTTTGCCGTCATTGAGTGGCATCAAGTTGATAGGATGGTCCCATAGCTTGGAGGTATGCAACATATACCTGAGCCCGCTCTAAACATAGACTGGCTTCATTCTAAGGATAGTAGGGCGGAGATAGGTGATTCCTCTCTTATTTTCAGACATGGCATCTACATTGGGGTAACAGAGTTGATTCCGTTCTGAGTATAGAGAGAGTGGCTGATCCAGGCCCGTCCATAGAGTACTTAGACTGGTGGATTCTTTGTGCCCTTCAAAACAGAGTTAACACACTCATATATATTGGTCATCATGTGTCCAAAGTGTTTGCCGCCATCCTTGTGTTGGGTCCATTTATCGTACTCCATTCTGTTTGTCCAATTACACATGACCGGATTTTCAATTCTCATAATATCAAACCAATAGTCAAATTCTGCCTCAGTCTTCACATAAGCAGCACTCACAAGTAGTAGCCTCTTCACATCCTGCCCCCTTGAAATCGAGGGAGAAATTGACCGCAACATGATGAATGCAAAATACTTGATATGCATGAGGAGGTAGCCAACCACTATTAGGTGCCTCTAGTGCAGCCTTGATACCAAGGTACTTGTCAGATATCACCAGAATACCTTCTTGTGGAGTCATATATCTTCTCAGGTTGGTCAAAAAAAAGGCCCAGGACTTTGCATTTTTCCTTCCACAAGTGCAAACGCAATGGGAAAGATATTCGAGTTTCCACCTTACGCGATAGCAGGAGCAAAGTACCTCCATACATGCCATATAAGTGAGTACTATCGATGCTAACCAGTAGCTTACAATGTTGAAAAGCCTCGATACAAGGAGGAAAGGTCCAGAAAAAATGATGAAAATACACGGTTGATTCATCAACTAGATCACCAACTCTAACCGAAAAGGTATTCAACAGAGCAATGGTTCCCTAGATGGTGGATTGCACCCTAAGGACCCAATCTCTGTATATCTACGTTACTGTCTTCCGCTTTGCCATCCAGACCTTCCTGTAGCTAGGCCTGAATCCATAGGTTGCTTCAATAGCTTGCTGCAATACCTTTGTTGTAATCGCAGCATCGACTCTAACCAACGAAAAGATCCTTGCACAAATGATATGATAATCAAGCTGTCGGTAATCTCTTGAAATCGAGGTGGCCAAGCAAGTGTGAGGTCCGTTGTACCTCCTCACCTCCCAAGTGCTCTTTCATTGTCGAAGTGTGATACAAATCAACCACATACAACTTTTTCTAAACTCCTTGTGTCTCCCATGGTATTTAAGATGGTCTTACTCTGTCACTCTGTACTCAACTCTACACCGGATGCCATAATCCTTTACGCTCACACAGCTTCTTCCTTACTTTGGAAAGATTGGCAAATCTAAAATTCCGCAAGAGCGGTTGCATCATGCAGTCCCTAACTCCCAAAGGTAACATCGACGTTCGACTGTTGGCCGATGTATTCCAAGTTTAAGGTTGAGAAATGTGGAGAATGTTGCTGTGTGTCGGAACTCGATGGGCTGTGGTGTGTAGGTGGATTGCTCCAAGTATCCTCGTCACTGTCCCCAACAATGTCAACGGGCTCTTCGTCCGAATCATCCTCTCGCATCGCATTTTCAACTCGATCCGGTCCAACCTCAACTACAAAATTAGGATTCAGACGAGGTGAAGTTGCCATCCCAACTGCAATAGATGGAGGATCAACCAATAGACAAGCAGGTGCAACCACATGCATCAAGGTTGAGGCACCCCCTAGCATAGTCGACTAAGGATTCGGTGCTAATGCCCAAAGCTGTCGACACTATATTCCAACTTGGCAAACAACTCATGTATTCTACTTTCGGAAAACTTTGCCTGCAATGAAATAAGCGCTGCATATCTTCATTGGACCCTATCTCAAATGTAACATACTTCATACCGGTTGACACAACAGCAACAGGGATCTTGTAAAACGACTTTTTCACCCACTTTGTTCCATACACCCCTAGCTTTTGTAATATGCTGATTTTTAGCTCTAACAATGTATTCGATGACCGGATAAAGACGTTCAGCGGTTCCCTATCTGTAAATTTAACACTGTGCCTTTTGCTTTTTTAAATTTTACTAGAACAATGTACTAGAGCTAGCAAACTCTCTTCACCATCCATATGTGAAAATGACACTCTACTACTATCCAATTACCTTGGATGAGTATATATAGAGAACTCATATATGCATAAACCGCTACTAGTAGCCATGGATTTATCTACCCCTATTTGCACATAAATCTTTACTACCTATAACTGTTTATGCATGTTAAAAATCTTTTAAAAATCGCTACTGCCTACAGCGATTTCTGACCAGTTCCGTATTAACATAAATCACGACTACTAATAGCAGTTTACATTTAGTTTGCAATCCGCAGCTACCAGTATTAGTTTATATATTTTTACAAAAATTGCATATAAGTATAACGTTTCAGAAAGTTATAATATGATAAAAAATATTTCTAATTATTTTAATTCAGTAATTTATCCTATAAAAAATGTGTGATATAAATATACATGTTTCAATTAGCCATTAGTACATAATTCATGCTTAATGCTATGGAGATAATATTTAAAATTATTTTATATAATATATATAATATTTTTAATTTTATTAATTTTGTTATATATTTAAGCGTTTGTATTAATTTTAATAAAATTAATCCAAATACAATAAAAATCACTTATATAATATATATGTGTTTAAAAATTTTAACTATAATTAATAAATATTAAATAAAATAATTTTTAACTATTATTTTTATTCCTTTAACATTATCAATAATTAATATAACGGTGGTATATTATGATGGCCAAACATTATATGGGGGAAAGAGAATTTGGGGGAGGTGAGAGCTAGATAGGATCGGAAGACGAACATTGCAAAAAGAAAAAAGAAAGAAAAAAATGTCAACAAATCAAAAGAAAGATGCACTTGATGACATGATCGATGAATTACAGCTTAATTAAATTAAACTTGATGTTGATGCATCCGTGTACGAATTATGTACCTAAGCAAAGATTCGAATAAAAATGTTTGGTAATAATAATAATAATAATAATAATAATAATAATAATAATAATAAAGTTTACTGCAATTGCAAGTCTACGTTACTGAAATTTATTATATCCATCGGATTTTAATTTACAACAATGTACTGATGTGTACGTACGTACACTTGATATATGAAATACTATATGACTCATATTTTCTTTTTATATTTGTCTTATATTTAAATTAATATTAATAACTTTTTTATTTTCTAAGAGCCTAGTAGAGGTGGTTTAGATTTTATTTTTATTGAAAACAATTCTAAGAAAAATATATGCATGAACAAAATTGAATAAGCAACGACTTTTAATAATCTTTGGAGTTTGAGAATAAATAAGTTCTTAGTAATAGACGAAAAATTCTTCTAGAATAAAATTTTTAAAGGTAGAGTCTCATCATGAGATGAGAGTTCATTTAACAGATTTCTATAAAGAAAAGTATATGGAATTAAAAGATGATCAGTCAAAAAATAAATAATTTAACTAATTTATAATTATATTTAATTAATTTTATTTATTTTTAATTTATAATATTTGATATTAATTGCTTTTCATTCCAAATTAAAATTCTGAATGATACGTTGGAGAAATAGGGGCGGAGATCACGGAACTTCCAATAATCCCGATTCTTAGTATATAAAATTTTTTATAAAATATATAAAAGAACATCCATTTAGTATGAAAAAGAAACATTCTGATACTTAGTAGAAGAAAAATCCTAATACCTAACATAAGCACTATCCACGTAAAGGTTTTAGATTTACCCAGAGATATTTGGCTGGTTTTTAGCTGGTACCTTCTTAGTTCCCTAGCATTGTTGTTGCTATAAATTAAAATTATTTTTTACAAAAATTTAAGATAATAAAAAAAATAAATTATTATATTTTTAATATAAATCTTTAATTATAAAAATTTTGGTATTATATTAGAATTAAAATAAAATAGATATAATTCAATTTTAAAAACTACTAGCTCATAAAATGAAGAATTTCTCATATTTATAAATTTTGTAAAGACATCTTAAATAAAAAAAAAAGTAAAATTTATAATATATTATGTTCATACTCAGAAATGATCATTTAGTGCGCAAATATTTGTAAGTAAGTGGTCCAATAATATTAAATTTAATAGACTCTAATTTTATATTATAAAATTATTCCTATCAAAATTTTAAATTATTAAAAAAATATATATATAATTGATTATATCCTTAACTGAAATTTAACATTTTATATGCAAACAGATAGATTATTACTTTAGAAAAATTTTTAAATACTCCTTAAAAACCGACATTCTAATAATTTTAATTAATATATATTTTTTATAATTAAAATCAACAATTAACACTACTGCAATACGGACATTTTCAAAAACATTTAAAATTCTCCCAATACTTTATTCTATTTATACTTCTTTAAATCTGTCAAATCTTGTTCGTACATCTTAATTTTTAAAGTTAATTATACACTTTACTAAATTTGTCTTTCCACAATAATACTACCTGAAAAACGTTGTCATGCATTAAAAGTATTGTTTAATTAGATTCCAAGTCGTTTTTCAATCTTTGCATTTTGCAAACATTGACTAGGACAATAATATTGTTTAATAATATTTCGTACGCCATTGCCTAAAAAAATATTATAAAAAAATATAATTTAAAAAATGAAAAAAAATTGCCTAAAACATTGTTATCTAAAGTTAAAATTGTTGCACTGATAGATTCATGTTGTCTAGAGCCAACAGCATGATGAATAATTGAATACTATACAACTAAGAGGACCAACAAAATTTATAAAAGAGGAGATCAATAGATTAGCAAAACCAAAAAATAAAAAATAAAACATTTCTAGCCTTGAAAAGTTATTCTAAGAAATATAAAAAATTAAGTAGTGTTTGGTAGAGAGATAGAGACTGAAAAACTGAGATTGAGAGACAGAAATGACAGAAACTGAAATAAATTTCAGTATTTTGTTTGGTATAAAGTGAGAGACAGAAATTGAAATAAGAATAAAATTTTAATTTAATTTGCATAAAGGATAAAATTGAAATTAATTCATTAAAATGAGAATATTTTACGTATAAAATGTTATTAAAGTTTCAGTATCTGTTTCTAAAAATTTCAGTTCCCTGTGTCCCTATTTTTTGGAGGTACTAAAATAGTGAAATTTTAGGGACAGAGACAAAAAATTTAGTACCAATCTCTGAGCCAACAAACATGATACTGTGTCTCAGTCTTCCAATCTCTATCCCCAATATCTCAAAACAAACGCTATCTTAGAGTTTTTTGGTGTGTATTTTTTTTATTTTTATTAATCTTTTTTTTAATAGAATTATGAAAACAAAAAATAGAAAAAGTTGAAAACACAACCATTAGATAAAATTTGTTAGGTTAGGTATGTTGGCGTGTACTTTATTAATTGTATGTCTTGTGTGTTTCCATAATAATTTGCAATCACTTTTTTCAAAATCGCTTATGATTGTTAATTGCCTTCCAAACAAGGAAGAAAACGAAGTAACAATGCAAGCAACACTATTCAATGATGGTGTTATCTATGTTTCATTTGTTTCCAGTGAAGGTTTTACTAATTTTTTTATATGAATAATTTTAATATAAAATATGAGAATTTTAATTATTTTAATATTTTATACTGTTATGATGGTAGCATAAAACATCCTTAACGTTTTATGACAAAAAAAAAATTAACTATAAAAAGATAAAATATCAATAATGTTTTGCAATAAAAAAAATAAAAAATTAACGTTTTGTTAAAAAATATAATTTTAATGATGAGAAGACAAATATTATTAACGTTTTAACAAAACGTGATTGATATTTTGTAAAAACTCACAACATCATATATATAACACATAGTTTGAATATTTTTAGAAAATTCACACCTAATAATCTAATATATTAAAAAAAGTTCTACAATTTTTTCTTGCAATATTTCATATAATAAATAATAATAAATGCTCTCGTAAAAATAAATTTACATGAAAATGATATTGTAATATAAACCGTTATATCGTTTAGTCAATCATATTCAGTTGAACATGTCAAAAAATTTAATAATTTATAATATTATATTCATATAAAAATATCTGATTTTTTACGGGAGTAACTACTATAGTTTAATATTATTTGGCTTTCGCATCATTATGCAAAGGAGACTTAGACCAAATAGTAATTACATTGTCTCTTAGTCCAACTATACCAAATTTAAACTTGAAATTTAAAAGAAATAATTCTATTAGGTGAACAAAAAAATATGCGATGTAATTACTATTTGGTCTACTAACCATCTAATTTAAACTTGAAATATAAACAATGAGTCGCATTTTAGGTCTACTAACCATCTAATTTTGCTTTCACCTCAACTCCTTTTTACTTAATTGACCCTAATTAATTCAATCCCCAATTTTAAGGTAGCCTCAAAGTATGGATGTATGGATGTGTGAGTAATATAATGACAAAAAAAAAAGCTTTCGGATCATTATCAATCATTAGTTAGTATAGTATAATGAACATGGTTTTAGACAACAACTTCTATGAGCTAAAAAACAAAAAGAATTCTTTGCATTATTATGAGCCCCATGTGCAATGATTTTCCATTCTCTGTTTAAGATTCTACTTTTTTCATTATTGACTTTATCTCTTCATAATTTGGTGAATTGGAGCAATAATAAAAGAGGGAAAAGAATTGAACCAAAAGCATTGGGGAGAAATAAACTAACAAATCTCTTGGCACAAATAGGTCTTAAAATTCAGTTATTCTAAATCAAATTAGGAAAATACTAGACCTAATTTTTTGGGCCAACAATGATAGAACATTTCTCTTTCTCTTTCTTTAACAGATTATTAGTTAAAGAGAAGTCGGTTCTTTAATCAAAATTCTTATTCTATCTATAATCAAAATTACGATTATAGAAAGAGAAAACTACAAAAGCCATGTGCATTATCAATAATAATATTGCTGCATGCCCAACAGAAAATCTCCACTTTCGGTGAATAATTGGAATAATGTCTGAAAATCATCATCCAGAACAATTATTGGGTTTGATATAAAAGCATATGTATGAAGGAGGTAGGATGCAATTATTTTAGATCAAATTAATAAATTTCATTGGATATCATATCATATAATCAAATAACCAATTAGATAATATAAATTTAAATGTGGTCTGGATGTTTGTACAGACATACATTTGACATATTTTGATAAAAGTATAGATTTTAGGTTTAGAGAGCGTGTTTAGTTGAAAATATAGAATTTACAACCTCTAAATTTTGTATATTTATTTTAGAGAATAAAGTGTAATTTTTTATTTTTTAATATATTTTTTTATTTTTTTATCTTATTTATAAAATAAATGGTGAGGAATGACATTTTACCCTGTCAAATGAAATCTAAAATTTAGAGAATCTAAATAAAAAAAAATATAATACAAAATGCAAAGAAATAAATTAAGACACATAAATGGTGTCTGATCTTGAGTCTTACTCCAAATCCTACAATTATCCTGACATTAGTAGCATAAATTTTTTTTATAATTGAGCATTTTGATCAAAATTTTGGTAATAATATTTGAATGAAAAAATAAATAAATTCTTGACGTCCGAAATTGCGGGATAAAATTAAATACTCTTGAAAAGAGTTATGTTACACATATAAGTCTTTTTATCTTACAAGTCTTATAAGTTGAGCCAAGTCTAACAAAAACTATGACATTCATCCATACTGGAGCGTGATAACACGCGCGTCACTCAACTGTTTCCAAAGTGCACTTTCACTCACCATTGTGGAAGACACTTCTTCTTCTTCACATTCCTCCTTCTCCTCCTCCTCTTCCTTCTTCTTCTTCTCCTTCTTCTTTGCGTTTCTCCTCCTTTTTCTTTGCGTGATTCATCTTCATCGTTATTTTTTATTACTGTTATTGTTGCTGCATTTTTTTCCTCCTCCTCTTTCTATTGATTTTGCAATATTATGTATTTTTTTTTATTCTTTATTTGATTTTTTCTCCCAAGAAGAATTATAAGAAAACGAAATAAGAAGATGAGGAAGAAGAAGCAGTAGAAGATGAAGAGGAGGAAGATGAAGAGTTTTGAATTATGCAGAACTTATCAGAATAAAAATACACCAAAAAATTCTTAAAATACACCAAAATATTTTCATGTTACACCCAAATATCTTCGTGTTACACCCAAATTTGTTGCAAATACAGAAAAATATTTTCTCTAATGCTGCGTTTTTTTCTTCTTCTTCTTCTTTTCCTTATTTCTTTCTTTCTTTTAGTTAAATAAATGTAAATTCATCCTCTTTCAAGTAATTTTGCTGCATTATGTGTTTCTTTTCTTCTTTATTTGATTTTTTTATTTTTATTCTTATTAAGAGAGTAAAACAAGAAGAAATTTGAGAAGGTAAAATAAAAAGGAAAAGATGAATAAGAAAAAAAAAGAAGAAGATGGCAATGATGATAAAAAAAAAAGAAGAAACAGTAGAAGAGGAGAAGGAGGAAGAGGAAGAGTTTTGAATTATGTAGAACTTATTAGAATAAAAATACACCCAAATATCTTTGTGTTACACCCAAATATCTTCGTGCTACACCCAAATTTGCTGCAAAAAAAAAATATTTCCTCTAATGTTATATTTTTTCTTCTAAATTGAACCACACCTTAACCACTTGATTGGATTCAAAACAATAATCAATTTCGTTCTGGTTCAATTGACAATCTGACTTCAACAACGAGATAACTGATGATGAAAGAGAAAGAGAAAAAGAAAAGATGAGAAAAAATTTCAATGAAAAAAGAAGGAGAAAGAGAAGGAGGAGGAAGAGGTGGTGTTGATGACGACGATAACGAGAGAGAAAAATTACAAAGAAGAAGAAGAAGAGGCACGAAGAAAAACGTGAAAGCAGGTGAATATAAATGGCTTGTATGACTTGTATAGAAAAACGCTTGTATGTGGAGAATAACTCTTTATGAAAACCGGTTGATATTGTTAGTGGATATAGACTAATTTGTCTAGTTTAGGGTTTTGAAAGACTAATTTGTTGTTAAAACAACTATTGGAGCAGAAACAATAAAAACATAGAGTAGAAGTAAATTGGATAGTATTCATTATAGTTATCAGAACTAAACTGATAATTGATTCCGTCATACGACCGGGTCATTGGTTTAATTAGTAAACTATTGGAAACCAATAAATTATTAGTTCAACTGGTAGATCACTAATTCACTCGACTGACTAAGTCATAATTAAATAAAAATATAAAATTACAAAAAAATATAATCAAAAGTTAAAATGCATGTTTTCACAAACATATTAATGCCTAGTTTAAAAAAATAACTTAATTAAGTTACTTTTGAAAAAATAACTTAAACAATAAATGACTATATTAAAAGTAACTTATAAATAAGTTATTTTGTGTTTGGGTTTTTAGTTTTAAAAATTAAAAGTGCTTATTTTATAAAAATATGATAAAAAGTAATAGTATTATGAGAAAAGTAATTTTTTTTAACTTTTCTATAAGCTCCTAAATAACTTCTTAGAAAACTGCAATTTGGTTTTAAAAATTACACCAGATATTAATATTATTATTTTTTATAAATCAAAAACTCAAAAAAGTTACTTTTAAAACTTTTCAAAGGCACTCTAATAATAATCAAGTATCAACTTATACACATAAATCTATCACACAACTAACGATGCAAATATAAATAATAAATTAATCATTAATACAAAATACTTACTTTTTTAATTTAAATGAACAAGTTAAAAGAGCAAAACATAACATAATTAATAAATTAATAATTAACAAACTAATCAAAAACATAAATTCAGCTAATTTATAAATTAATCCATCCAATATGTACCATTATACCAATAGTCCAATATTGCTTATGTAATTGTCAATATTTTATATTAAATCAACTCTTATTATTATAATTAAAGGCTAAGACTAAGACTACGAGTCTCTACATAGAAACTATCTATTCTTACAGCAATAAATTTATTTCGGTGATTATTTTTAACAATAAATTCAACTCACACTGATTATTTTTCACAGCAACAAAAGATGGTTCGGTGACGGTGGCGGAGCTTAATTTAAACAAGGGACTGTAGTCCTCCAAATTTTTTATAAAAAAATTAGTAATATTTTTTTAAAAGATAAAAAATAATTTAATTGGCTTAAATATTTTACTATGACTTAAAGTACCTAATAAATTCAAATAAATAACATTCTCTCTACCTTTAAGTTTAAATATAAAAAATTAGATCTTTTTTATTTATTTAATTTAATATTATTTTATATTTTATTATTAATTTAATTTAATTTTTATATGATAAAAATAATAGAATATTCAATAAGTATTAATATTATTGTATTTGTATAAATTAATTAAAAAATTAATAAATATTATAAATTTTAATATTTGTTCTTCTAACTTCTTCCTTATATATTCTATAGGATATATATTCAAATTTTTATATAAAATAATAATAAAAAATCAAAGAATTGATACATTTTTTAAGAGGAAGGCTAATATTTAAGAAGGAGAACATATAACTTTTACAATATCAACACCTGTAGATAGTTCTTCTACTTTAATGAATCACGAAAAAAGTGAAATACAACTTTCAAAAGTTCAAAAAGTTACATCTGATGAGTTTGACCTTAATTTTTTGAAACGAGACCCTAAAAAATGACTTTAAATTTGGCAATATCACCCAAACCAGAGAGATGAGATTAGACGAACTTATCTTAAATGGGATCCATATCAAAAGTATTTTGACAATTATCTTCTATCTGGTCCCCCAAAATTTTGTTTCAAGTTCTGCCACTGTTCAGTGATGATTTATAACAATAAAATTGACAGGAACAAAGAAAAAAGAAAAATTAAAAAAGATAGAACAGAAAAATATGTGGACAAAAGAAATAAAAGAAGGTTTAATTATGCCGTGACTACAAGAAATAGAATATTTGTAACAAAAATTTTGTATAAAATTTAAAATTGTTACAAAAAAAAATTTATGATAATAATTGGTAATTGTTATAGAAGAATAATATTTTGTAACAACATTACAAATTGTTACAAAACATGCTAATATTTTGTAACAATCTAATTTTTTTGTTACAAATTATGTTAATTTTTGTAACGAATTGTTATTTTGTTATAAAATATTATAATATTTTGTAACACAGATTAAAGTAGTTGCAAAAATTTAAAATATTTTGTAATAAAATATTTTTGTTTCAAAAATTTCAATTATTTTGTAACAAAAAATTAATTTGTCACAAAATTCAACATTGTTTATAATAAGTTACTTGTGTGTCACAAAATGTAAGTATATTTTATAACAAAAAAATTATTTTAAAATGTTAAATATTTTGAGAATAAAAAAATTATTTATATAATTTTTTTTAGAATAATTTTATTTTATTTCAAAAATTAAAATATTTTACATATTGTTTATATTTATTAATTTTTAAAAATTATAAATATTATTTTATATTCTTTTAAAAAATTAATGTATAATTTTTATTCATAATCAGATTTTTAATGTTAACTAAAAATTACTTTGTGAAACTTAAAAAAATTTAATTAAATTATAAATATAAACAACAATAATTAAATATAAAAGGAAAAAAAACTAAGATACACAAATATAATTTAAGTAATTAAGATTCTTATGTAATTTTTTATAATTGGTTATTTCATATGATTTGAAATTAAAATTTAGTAATGGAAGCATTATATAATTTAATTTAAGTAATTTTTATTATGAATAAATTATGGTTTATTTTATTAAATTGAGCTCTAAGAAATTAATTTATTAGGGATGATTAAATTGATTTTTATAAATACTTTAAGTTTAGGTAATTAATGTTTATGTACAATTTTTATTATAATTAGTTGTTTTATATAAATTGAAATTAAAGTTTTGGTAATAGAAAAATAATGAAAAGTTATATAAATAATCTGAATAATTGATATTTTCGGGTTTAAAATTGTATTTTATAAAATGTGATTAATACATTTATTCTATAATTTGAATTAGAAATAATTATTTAAACTCATTGATATATTGATGAATAAAATTTTATGCATTTTTAAAGTAATCTTTACAGTATTAAATTTAAATTTTAAATTGTTATTTTATCTCAAATATTTTGTAAAACTATTATATTACTTATATATATTTTATCCTAACTTAAAATTCCTAAATTAAAACCTAATTCTAACCTAATTTCATAAAACCTAAATGCATACGTACATTCAGAAATAAAAGAAAGAAACAAAGGGTAGCTCGAGGGAAAAACGGGAATTAGAAAGTGAGGGAGATGCGAGGGAAAAAGGAGATAGCGCGGTGGGCGTCACTGCCACCGGCGCTGCCGTCGAATCACCACGGTGAAGAAGGAGAGAGAAGCAGAGCCGCGAAGAGAGAGATCGACGGAGACGTTCACGCCATTCGTCCTCATTGCTGCCATGCGTTGCCGTTGTCGCCGTTAGTTTCGCTACTTTCGAGCTTGAAGGAGAAAGGGAGAGTGATGCTGACAGAGAAATTGATGGAAGCCAATGAAGCGCGTGAGAGAAGGGAAGCCGATTCTGTCACCACCGCCGCACCTAGTCGCCGTCGTTGGAGGTGAACCGGTGTCGCGTCCTTGCTGCGAGAGCCACCAGCGCTACTACTATTACTCAAATTCCGCTTCTCTTCCATTAGGGTTTGCTATCTCAGCAGCCCCTTTGAAGCTACTGCCGGTTCTGTCAGGGGTTCCTGCCGTGAATGCCACCACCAGCATCACCATCCTTCTTGTCTTGGTCTCAATTCTTGTTTGGTTCAGCCGTGCTTTCTCTGCTTCTAGTCTGGTCTGATTGCTTGTCCGCTGAAGATAAGTACAGTTTATTTGAGTATGGTTACCGATATTGTTAATTGATAATCTGCTGATGTTAGCTGAAATATTATTGCCTATATTTTTAGTTGATTCTGTTGATGTTGTTGTGGTTGAAAATATTGGTGTGTAAAAGTATAAGTATAGTGGAACACTTTAGATGGTACTTGTCACGACAACTTGGTAGGAAATCACACCTTGATGAAGTTAGGATACACCATGAAAATCATTAAAACATGTGATAGATATATGTCTGCACCACCACCATATTGAGGCCACAGAGCTAACTAGTTTAGGTACTCCATCTGTTTGTGAATATGCCAAGTTGACCATTCTATGTTTTAATCTATCGTTTTTTCTGTTTTGATGTTTTGTCTACTGCAAATTCAGCTCTTTTTTGTTGATTCACATTCAATTCAATTCTTCTGTAACTGGCTCTTCTCTTTTCTTCTTTATTTGTAATTTTGATGTTAGGCATTTGGTTAAATGCGCTCGACTGTTCATTTCTCGTGAGCATGGCTTTCCTTGTCTGCTTCCTTATCCTCCCTTTAATCTTCGGTAAGTAATTTATTTCTCATTCTATATTGTGGATCATACAATTCAAATTGATCTTTTCAAACATCATAAAGGGACTATTTACGTTGCGTAAAATTGAACTTTTTTGGATTACTCTCCTATTTCAGTGCAAGGGAAACCATCCAAGGCCGTTGTTGATATTTTGGAAGTTCTTTTCAGGTTTGAATTTTCATTGTGACAAATATTGAGGTGTTCAAAGAAAAACTTGAAGAGCAACGAACACGGCAAGAGGAAGAATTAGCTCGACTGAAAACTCAATTGGAAGCTCAACAAGCCGTTGTGAACTCATTCATAACGCGCTTTGACAATGAAAGAAACTAGACAATTAAAGGTATCCCTAAAATTACTTATGGTTTTAATACATATTTATAGATGATTCATATATTATTGGGCAAAACACTACAATAAGCCAACATCAATCCAAATTTACCTATATGAGCCAAACTGAAAATCGATACAGCAATGAGCCAGATCATATTTTTATGTAATTCGAACCAGGGTAGTTCGAACTTCATCCTCAAATAATTCGAACCAGACCAGTTCGAATTTCGAAGAAAAAATTGAATGTAAATCGAACCAGACTGGTTCGAACTACCTATGCAAGTAATTCGAACCACTCCAGTTCGAATTAGGGGGAAATGTGTTCTTCATGTAATTCGAACCACCCTGGTTCGAATTACGCTTAAGCAAGGTTGGGAGTAATTCGAACCACCCTGGTTCGAATTACTAGGGAATTGGCTATATAAGAAGTTCGAATCAGGCTCATTCGAACCATTCTCACCTTCCCCTGCCCCACCAAATCTCAGAGAAAACGACCCAGATTCTGTCCGCGAAAGACCTGAACGCAATATTCTGCTCATGGAAGACGATCCGGCGCGGTTATATCGCTTGGACGGAGTCGCCCATATAGCTGGGGTCATCAACGAAGAGGTTAGTACGGAAATAACTTTGTTTTACCGGTACATGTGAGTTTTTGCTTTGGCATGCGAGTAAGATATTGGTTTAGTTGGTGGTTTATTTTAGTGGTTTATGTTAGTGATTTCTGTAAATGGTTTATGTTAGTGGTTTTTGTAAGTGATTTATGTTGGTGGTTTATCTTAGTGGTTTATCTTAGTGGTTTATGTTAGTGGTTTATCTTAGTGGTTTAGGTATGTGGTTTATGTTAGCGGTTTACGTTAACGGTTTACGTTTGTGGTTTTTGTTAGCGGTTTATGTTGGTGGTTTATGTTAGTGGTTTATCTTAGTGGTTTATGTTAGTGGTTTATGTTAGTGGTTTATGTTAGTGGTTTATGTTAGTGGTTTATGTATGTGGTTTATGTATGTGGTTTATGTAAGCGGTTTACGTTAACGGTTTACGTTAGTGGTTTTTGTTAGTGGTTTATGTTGGTGGTTTATCTTAGTGGTTTATGTTAGTGGTTTATGTTAGTGGATTATGTTACTGGTTTATGTATGTGGTTTATGTAAGCGGTTTACGTTAACGGTTTACGTTAGTGGTTTCTAGTAGTGGTTTATGTAGGCGGTTTAGTTGTGGTTTTATAATGTTAGATTTTTCATGTCAGTAGCCTATGGGGGTTTCTAATTTAAGTTTCTTATGCAAATTGTTCTCGTTCTTGGTATTTTTAAGCGTCTATACATAGTAAGATTTTTTGGTTTATCAATTATCGTGTTGGTTATGTTTGTCACCGGTAATTAAGCTGGTTCTAAGAATGCGGCTCATTTCTTCCGCAGCCTCAGCGATGCATCAGGAGCATGCGGCGGCAGCAGGGCATGGTCCTGGATGACAGATACGTTCCGTACCTGCAGATGGCTGGTCTTTACCATCTTGCAAGGTTGAACGATAGATGGTTCCGGTTGGACGAGGCCCTTGTGAGTGCGTTTGTTGAGCGATGGCGTCCGGAGACTCACACGTTTCACATGCCGTTCGGAGAGTGCACTATCACACTGCAGGACGTGGCATACCAGCTGGGTTTGCCAGTGGACGGGCATTACGTCAGCGGCTGCCTATCAGAGTTCCATATATACATCGAGGGTGGCCGTCCAGCCTGGGTTTGGTTCGAGGAGTTGTTTGGAGTGGTACCTCCTCCTAGCCAGGTTCAGAAGTACGCGGTCAACTGCAGCTGGTTTCAGGAGACGTTTGGTGAGTGCCCGGAGGGAGCTGATGAGGATACTGTGCGTCGTTATGCCCGTGCGTACATCATGATGTTGTTGGGCACGCAGTTTTTTGCGGACAAGTCGGGTAACCGCGTTCACATCAGATGGCTTCCGTTTGTAGCTAGGCTGGAGGAGATGGGGACCTACAGCTGGGGTTCTGCAGCACTGGCATGGTTGTACCGGTGCATGTGCCGTGTGGCGAACAGAAATGTTATCAAGCTAGCGGGCCCACTTCAGCTACTTCAGTCATGGATTTTCTGGCGATTTCCTCGGTTTAGGCCTGCAGGATTTGAGACGTTTAGCTGGCCACTGGCCTCGAGGTACTTCCCTAATCTTTGTCTATTTCAATTTACTATTGGATACCCTAAGCACACATATAAGTAGCGGTAACACATGTGCATGTTGCAGGTGGTCAGGTTACATCCCTTCCAGTAGCGAGAAGGGCCCTAGAGTTCAGACTTGGAGGCTATGGATAGACCGGTTGCAGGATAGAGAGGTCAGTATGTAACTTAATAAGTTTTTTTATTTAACCACAATTTACGAGTTGGCATCACGAGTTGCCCTGACATTGTATCGTTCTGCGTGCAGTTTATCTGGATGCCGTATAGTAGCCCTGACGTACTTCAGGTCGTGCATCCCGAGGTTTTGGAGCCTCGACATATGGTGCTGTGGCGGTCTGTTACATCGCTTATCTACTTTGCCGTCATAGAGTGGCATCAGGTAGACAGAGTTCTTCCGCAGTTTGGAGGGGTGCAGCCCCGTCCACAGGCCGCCCTGAACATCGACTTTCTGATGTCGAAGGACGGCAGAGGCGGCGATCGATGGTTCCCGTCCCATTTGCAGAAGTGGCATCAGTATTGGGAGGACGGTACGGAGAGCGTGCTGAGATTCGATGTTGTCGCTGACCCTGGTCCGTCGCATCTGTTCTTGGATTGGTGGAGGCAGCACGGGAAGAGGTTTTTGTCTCCGGATCCGCAGTTGGGCGATCCGAGAGCCGCTGCTATTCCTGTTGAGGCCTCACAGCGGGGAGCTGGGCAAGTACCTGAGATGGATCGGCCTGACGACGTGCCGGATAGGAGGCGGGTTGATAGGAGAGCTCGCGTGGGCACACGTCGTAGCCAGCGTGACTGGGGTTGGCTTGAGCGTGCTATGGAGGCTGGCGAGGAGGCCGGCCCCGCTAGGGGTCGACGACGACATCATCCTGGCAGAGGTAGAGGGCGTGCTGCGGTTCATGCCGCTGCACCTGACCCTCAGGACGATGACGATGATCAGCATGGGCCTGAGGGCGGGGATGGTGCAGGGGCGGCCTCAGTTGCTGGTGGTAGTACCCAGGATGGGGTTCACGGAGGTGAGTGGTATGGCTCCGGGATGGGTGACGGGGCTGAGCCTAGTGACGCTGGACTTGGGTCCGGTTCTTTTGGACATTACTTTGTTGGAGTACCCACCGACGACCAGCCTCAGCAGGACGGTACTCCATGGGTTATTCCCGGATCACAGTGGCAGGACTTCCTTGGGGCAGATACGCTCGATCCGGACTTCGGCAGTCCACGGTTTCTGGCGGAGATTTCGGCTATCATGCAGGAGGACGAGCCGGGCAGGAGGCGTCCTCAGACCCCTGCCACGCAGGCACCCATAGATGTTGATCTGAACGAGCCTGCTACGACTCCTGTTGGTGACCAGTTTGCTTTGGGAGGTACCCCACATTCCGCTTACACCGCTGCATCACAGTCTGTCGCCGGGCCGTCTGTCGCACCACTCCATTTTACGCCACCTGCACAGCCTACCCCTCATGAGGACGCAGATGAGATAGAGGATGAGGAGCCGTTCATCCGCAGAGGTCAGAGGCCACGGGTTCCCCGTCGTTGTGGGACAGGCTCCCACTTGTTTAGATGATTTACATTTCATGTATTTTGGACGTTAGGGTTCACTCATGTATTTTAGATGATTTACTTTAGATCTATTTTTCCTTGTTGTATGCTCATTTTATTGTACTTAAAAATCTGTTATTTACCTAGTGGATTAGTGACTATGTATTATCATTGAATCATATGACACTGTAGTTATCAACTTTTGCAGTCATGGGATTTCTAACCAAATTCAAATTCAGATGCAACTTTTTCATTACTAGAAGGTAAAAGGATAAACAGATAACACAAATCATCTTAAATAACAAGTAACATGAAAAATAAAATCAATAAACACTAACAATAACAAGATCGCTACTACTGGCCCCCCGTGTGAGATGGTCCTCCAAGCTGTGGGCAACTCCTGCGGGTGTGTCCGGGTTGGCGACAAAGGCCACACCTCTTTGGCCGGTTCGGATCTGCCTCGTCCATGTTCGTCCGTATCCTAGTGGATCTCGGACGACCCTCTCTTGCCCGCCTCTTGGCAGGGTCCGGGATCACGGTTGGCCCGTCGTAAGGTGGCCAGAATCCCTCCGGTATCGGCGGTGTGAATCCCATCTGGTACACACGGAACACTGAACTAATCTGATACACGCTGTGAACATAAGAGGACCAGGTAACCCGTGAGTAGGCGCAGCATGCAAGTGCGTGCTGGCACGGGAAATGAAGTGCCTGGAAGTACCCGCAGTCACAGGTCCTGGAGGCAAGCGATACTCTGTAGGTACCCAATGAGAAAGAGCCCGTCGGGGTGGTCTCGGCTACGGTGAACTCGGAGTTATCCCGGTCATACAAAGTCACCGTGAAGCACCTCGAATTCTTCAAGTTGGCCTCTATACACTTCACCAAGTACTGACTGAATTGCTGTCCGGTTCCCATCTGGGCCTCAGCCTCTCTACCCTTGCGAACAAAGAGTTCCGCAAGCCTTCCATATGTTGCCTTCACCAAAGAGCAAACAGGGAGGTTTATGACACCCTTTAGGATTGAGTTCACACACTCCGAGATATTCGTCGTCATGTGACCGAATCTCCATCCGTCGTCACGATGCTGAGTCCATAAGGAATAATCAATCCGGTTCGCCCACTCACACATCGCCGGGTCTTCAGACCGAAGAATATCAAACCAGTAATCAAACTCAACCTCGGTCTTGGCATATGCGGCATTCACTAGAAGCCTACGTGCATCCTTGCCCTTGAAGGTAAGGGCAAAATTAGCCGCTACGTGTCGAATGCAGAATGCACGGTATGCAGATGGAGGTAACCAACCCCCGTCCGGAGCCTCAAGCGCAGCCTTTATGCCGTTATGCCTGTCCGATATAACCAGAAGACCGGGCTGCGGTGTCACGTGCTGTCTAAGGTGGGAGAGAAAGAATGACCAAGACTCTGCATTCTCACCTTCTACCAGTGCGAATGCAACGGGTAGAATGTTGGAGTTCCCGTCCTGTGCAATCGCGATGAGCAAAGTACCCCCGTACTTCCCATACAGATGGGTCCCATCAATGCTAACTAAAGGCTTGCAATGGCGAAATGCCTGGATGAGCGGTGGAAACGTCCAGAAAAGTCTGTGAAAAAAAGCTTGAGACTCGTCTACTTGTCCACTAACTCGAACGGGGCTCGTCCGTAGGATTGCAACAGTACCGGGCATCGTCATTTGGACTCCCAAAACCCACCTGGGGAGCTCGTTGTATGACTCATCCCAGTCACCATATACGAGGGCAATTGTCTCTGCTTCGCCATCCAGACCCTCCTGTAAGTCGGCCTAAACCCGAAGTGTGCTGCCGTCGCATTTAGGAGCACCTTGATGCTGACGGATGCATCGGCCCTAACCATTGGCATAACGAACGCGGAAATCACATGATAATCCAAGCTCCTGTGGTCACTCGAGATGGAGGTCGCAAGACAAGTGTGAGGTCCATTGTACCGCTTCACCTCCCAAATGCCCTTGCGCTTCCGCAGGCTCAGTCGAATCAACCATGTGCACCCATTCCCAAACTCAGAACACTTGCCCACATAACGGCGATGATCAGACTCCACAACCTTGTACTGTACCCCTCGTCGGATGCTGTAAGTCTTCACACTTAATAGGGCCTCGTCTTTATCCTGAAACTGCTGACCAACCTGGAACTCTGTCAAACCAGCAGTCCCTTCAGCATCTCTAGCTCCGAATCCAACAGAGTGCCCTGATACACCCTCTTGCCTCATGGCATCTAGGTCCAAAGAGGAAAAATGTGGTGGATACTGCTGTGTGCCAGAACTAGAACCACCGACTACCAATGCAGCCTCAGTCGCTCCAACCTCGTCGCCGCTGTCATCCTCAATCATATCCGGCTCGACGTCGTCCTCCTCTACATCACCCAACACTCCGTCACCGACGCCAACCGGTGGAACTCCCTGTAAAGCGTTCGGCAGTATATCAACTGATCCTACCACATCGCCTACTCCATCATTCAGATCAACAGCAAAAGACGGGGAGGCGACTGGTTCGACCGCTGGCTCGTACACAGGGACGGACGAAGAAGCAACGGCAGGCCTTGAACTCGAACCGGCTGCCGCTGCTTCAGTGGTGGCATTCCGGTTCGAACCCCCTGAGCTGGATACCACATCAACCAACTTTGCCAACAACTCTGGTGTCCTAACCTCGGGAAACTGCCTCCGACATAGAAACATGACTTGCAGGTCCTCATCACTACCAATCGTGAAGCAATCATACTTCACCGTATCCTGCAAGACAGTGATTGGAATGCGATAGAAAAACTTCTTCACTCGCTTCGCACCTTCCAGACCGAGTTTCATCAGCACGGATCTAACAAGATCATCATAGCTCGTCGTTGGTTTCACCACGATACAGAGAGGATCCTTATCTGTGAACTTCACACCAGAGCGAGTTTTTCTCTTAATGGATCCTCTATGGTGAACCAAAACCCCAAAACTCTCCTCACTAGCCATATTACACCCTCTATGAGAGCAACTCACGTTTAGAACCATATATATACTGCACTGTCTACCACTAATTCGAACCGGACTGGTTCGAATTCAAATTGTGTAATTCGAACCAGCCTGGTTCGAATTACTTGATGCAGCTTCTCCCTATATAATTCGAACCAGTGTGGTTCGAATTATGTGATATGTTTTCTTCCCAAGTAATTTGAACCACCCTGGTTCGATTTACTTGAACAAATTTCCCTCTTCATAATTCGAACCACTCTGGTTCGAATTACTAATGAATTGAGTTCGAACCACACTGGTTCGAATTATATAAATATAGGGTTTGGCTCATTGCAGAAACGAATTTCAGTTTGGCTTATTTAAGTAATTTTCAACTTCCCATGGTTTATTCTGGTTTTTTGCCCTATATTATTAGTATAGTTTAATTCTATATGGATAATGTCCTATTATTTGGTTTGATAAATTTAGTTGTGTATTGGTTGAGAAGTAAGTAATTAATTGGTTGTTTTTGATAGAACCGTAGACGGTGGAAATATCCAAGTTTTAAGGAAGGTTATGCCAAAATTTTTCTAAAAATTTTGGATAAAAGTTAATGGAAAAAATTATAATTGGTGTTATATCTTATTTCTAATTTTTTTTGTTTCGGTTTTTCTCATTTCCAGGAGTACTAAAATGGTGACAACATGCTACCTAAGGGATTCAAGAACATTTTGATTCATAGAGACACTAATATATGTTATACTTTTAACTTTTGGTTGAACTTGTGTAAGAAATATAACTTGTAGAATAAATCAATGTAGTCACTTATGTTATTTTATTTTAAAATAATTTTAGTTAAATAAAGCATGTTTGAATTATCTATATTTTTACATATTATATAAATATTGACTTGCTTAGTGAAGTAGTTAATATATCAGTTAATTAAAAAAATAATTTAGTAAATTATGCATGTAATTTGTATTAAAAAAAATTGTTGCAAAATAAATATTGTGCTTTTGTAACTAAAAAAAGTTACAAAATCAAATTATATTTTGTAACAAAATTTTATGATAAAAAAAAGTATTGTCACAAAAATATCTTGAAGATAAAAATTTGTTATCACTTTTATAACGAATTTCGGTTTTTGTATAAAAAAAATTTTGTTACAAAATATTACTTTGAATTGTAACCGTTCCATTTTTTATTACAAAATTTTTTTGTAACGGGACATACTGCAACAATCTTTTTTTGTTACAAATTTCTTTTGTTTTAAAATTTCAGTTTTTTGTAACAATTTTTTTATTACAAATATTATTTTTTCTTGTAATACGTAACTGAATGCGAAACAGTGACGACATTGGCTGCGACGACAAGTTTGAGTCCGAAACAGTGAACGCAACTGTGCAAGAGCTTAAAGGTGAAGGAATCAGTGATGAGAAAAGAGATAAGACTCGAAAAATAAGAGAGATATTGAACGAGCTTAGGGATGGGATGATCCGCTTTAGAGCAACTTGGGAGGTGGGGGTGTTTAGCGACGTCATTTTCATTTAAAAAAAAAAAAACATGACCTGGTCTAGGTCATATAAACCGTTTGGATTATCGATTTTTTTGAAAGTCGTTTGGATCGAATCAGTTTTTACAAAATCTTATGCTTGAACGGTCTAATTAGTAGCTCGGTCTGGTTAAGTGACCGAATTTTTAATCGAACCGGTCGAATCGAATCAAGTTTGATAACTATAGTATTCATAGCATAAACTCTAAATTTATATCTAACTTGTTTAGGAATATCTACAAGACCAATTAATACATTAAAATTAATAGGTAAATTATTATTGATCGAGTGGTTTTGAACATTATTTAATTATTACATATGTTAATCTTTTAAATTTTTAAAAAATCAAAGACAAATTAGTCTTTCAAAATTTTAAAATTAGAGAAATTGTTTTTCCCTTTCATTAACGACATCAAGTGATTTTTGACAGAAAAATTTAACGTGTTCAACGAAAACAATTGTCAAAAATTTAAGTAATAATTTTGGTTCTTCAGAAATAATTACGGCCAACAACACAAATATTTTTGGGACTAAGTTATCATTTTACTCTTAATTTTATTTATCGTTAACATTTTTAAAATTATTTTTATGGTAAATTTTCAGGAATCATTTTAATAGTTTATTCTATTTTATTATTAAATACTTTTAACCAAATCAACCAATCAATTAACGATAACATTGCAACAAAAGGCAAGTGGGAAAAAAGTATAGAGTTGAGTGAGTCTTTGACTTTGGTGCCGATCGAGAACTTTCTTATGTAGTTGCTTTAATTATTCTTATTCGTGATGTATGCAGTATATATCCGTAGTACGAGCCATTGGGTACAGAACATAGAACAATTTTGTTGACCATAGATTTTTGCGTCTATCATTAGTCCCCACATTCAAACACTAATTTATTAATGTTATTTACTTTTCCGGGTGAAGCTTATGAGTTCTTTAATTGGTTAAAAATTTGACTAATGTAATTTCCGAAAATATATATTTTTCATTTTTAATAAATTCATAAAAATATAATATAAAAATTATGGGCAGAATAATATTGTTATTAAAAATAAAATTTAAGGCTTGTTTAATTTATATTTTTATATCTAATTTTTTCTGTTTTATAATTATGTGAAAGAGATTAAAATATCTATCAATTTTAATCAATCAAACACTGATATATATATTTAAACATTAATCTTCACTAATGGTGTATATAGTTTAGATGAATAGTATTTGCCACTAATAATTACCGGAATTTTCAAAAGGTATACTTTCTAGTACTTCAGAGTTGAGACTCGGTTCATTTGATTGGCAACTGCCCCAAAACAGTTTTTTTTTTCCCCCTCCATACATTAAAAAAAGAGAGGAAGAAGTTGTTTTTTAAAGCTCAAGCTACCAAGTTGATTAAACAAAATGATATAAATAAATTATATTTTAAAATTAACAATTTTAGTTTTTTTTTTTTATAATTGTAAGTAACATTATTTCAAGACAACTTAACCATGTACTACTGTTTTAAAAATCATTTTTACCAAAATATTCAAAAATAAACTTATTATTTTGATATTATCGATTACATAAAAAGTGACTATTAAAATTATAATTTAATTTTGATATCTTGTCAATGTAAAATAATTTTATATATATATATATATATATAATATCATATTAATAAAAATAATTATTTTTTTTATTAACTACATGAATAATTAATTAAAAAAATGAATATAATTAGATAATTGTGTAAAATATTTTATACTATCAGTATATTAAAATTAAATTCTTAAATTTAATGTTAATCATTTCAGTTTTTTTTTTCTAAGGATGCATTTTTTTTATACATACAATATGTAGTTTAATTTTTAGCTTTCCAAAACAGATTTTCAAGATAATTGAATAAACTGACTTTGTGAATTTTTAGCACCAAAAAGCAAAGGCACCTTATGTAAGTTATATATTAACAAACTTTGGTTTATAATTTGCTAATTAATTTTGATGCCAAAATCAAATGTATTCCCAAATCATATATAGTGTACATCATGTTATATAAGATATTAAAATTCGTACCTAACTTTTTCCACCCAAACATCCTATTTTGGATGAAGAGATCTTGATCACATGTTCACAAGTGTTAGATATCATTATATAGCATCCACAAATATTTGATATTAATAATGTAGAAAAGATTTAGCGTGTCTTCCCACATATAGATATTATCAAAATACTATATTATATATCAATACTAATTATATCTTTCTGATTTTATTTGATGAGAAAGTCTAAAAAGTTAGCAGTTTTATTAAAATTTAATTAGTACTTAATTAATAAAATAAAAAAATAATTTTATATTATTAAATATAATTTTATATTATTTAAAATATTAATAATAATTAATTAACGACTACAAATAATAAAATTTATTAATTCCTTAGTATTCCTTTTATTTTATTATTATTATTTTTGTTCAGAAAACGTATAATTGTGCAACTAGTTAACTACGAAAGAATTGTATATGAATTATTAGTTATAACCTCCCCTCTCATATTCGCACTCCCTGGTTGTTCTTGGATTTTTTGTATAATGCGATTCTTTTATATTCTCAATCAATTATGTAATAGTAACAAACAAATATTGATCGCCAAAAAGCAATAGCTCAAATGATATAGTTTCTCCATACTCAATTAAGAGGTTACGAGTTCGAGTTTTCATATATTCGGTAAAAAAAAAAAAAAAAACAAACAAATATTGATCATATTACTCCCTTCGATTTTACATAAATAAAGTGTGTGTTGGACACGTATTTTTTTTTATTTGACACAAAAAATACGTGTTAGACACATGTCATTTTTCTATTCAATATGTAGGAGTATTAATGTGTACATAGAGACGTGTTACACAATTTTTTAGCACATCTATAATATTAAGAAAACCCCAAATAATAATATTATGCAAAAACACCACTTATTTTTTTATATAAAAAATAATTTCTACCTTTTTACGGTAGTAAATAATAGTTATTTTAAAATAGAAGGGATATATAATTAGATTCATAGTTATGTATATATAAAAAATTAATTATTAAATTATTAAATTAATTATTAGTATAAAATATATATTAAAATATAAAATAAAAATAAAAAATGAGTTAAATAATATATATATTTATACATAAATATATAATGACTAATTTAGTGATTGATTTTTTAATGTGCAACATAATATTTTTGAGTTAAATTTTACAAATAAATTGTTTAAAAATACATATTGAAGAACATAAAAAATATTCAAAATAACTGATTTGTTTCATTTTATCTTATTTATCTTTAAATATTGTGTAATAAATTCTTTTAGCCATTTAAGAATAGTTATTACAAAAAATTAGTTAATTAACTACCATTTTGATCCTCGAAGTATTGGTTTGTTAGTAATTAATGGTCGATGTTATACAAATATTTATGAAAACTTGATAATTATCCACTTGAAAGATTGATTTTATTAATAAATACACTTTTTTATTTTTCGTTAAAATTGTATAAACAAAAATATCAAACATAAGAGTAAAAATCAATGACATCCTTAGTTTCAAATTCCCTATCCATATTAAAAAAAAAAAAACCATTTTGAGAATTTCACTCAATTTTATACCATATAAATTATTTTTAACCCAAGAGAGTCATACCTGCTATTTATGGAAGATAAATACCCAAAGTAGCAATATGTACGGTCCGGGGTTAAATCAATAATATTAGGTCATCTAAATATTACTATCACATCCATCACCACAAACTCACATTATCAACAAAAAAAAAGTGTAGTACTGTACAGCATAAATTTATTTTTTCAAAAAATAGATTAAGCATAAAAAAATAAGTAGAAAATAAATTGGAGCAGGTTAGTGCGTTTATGAGCCACAACATCCCTGACCTAAAATTCTGATCTATGTTTGTTGTGGAATTTTGACTCTCTCTCTCTCATAATCATGGCACCACCCACCACCAAAGTTTTTTTTCCCCCTCCAACTGTTCTTATCTGAGTCAGGCAGGTACTATGCAAGGCCACCTATAAGTACGGCAATTCTTTTTTATTTTCAAACTTTGGACTTTTCGCAACCTTTTCTCTTTCTTTATTTAAAAATCTTTTATATAATAACATTTCTTACAATCAATAAGAAAATTCTGCTCTATATATATAATTTCTTTTAAATCTGTTTATCTCTCATCGGACCGCCCTTAGATTTGGACTGTAATTTCATACATGTTATCTAAATTTGTAAGTAGTATATAATTATTAATTTAATATGTCATAGATAATTATTTAAATTAATGATAATTAAATTTTGTAATAAAATTTGTGTATATTGATGTTGTCAAAACCTAATTTCAAAGACAACTTTTATTATTTAAAATATTGATTGAACAATTTTTCATTAAATTTTAATTAATTATTTAAAAGTTATTATTTTTCTAAAAAAATACAAATTTTGTTAATAAAATGATATAATTTTATTTTACAACATGTAAGAAATTTTATATATATAATAGAATATAAGAAAGATAACAAGAAGAAGAAAAAGTTGTTTTAAAAATAAATAATTAATTTAAGCAAGAAAAGTAGAAAAAAGGTTAGTGTGAATTATGGGGCAAGGAATGGTCCTGGCCATCGTACTGGCCGCACTTGAATCTGTCCTTCCTCATATAGTCCTCCACCATATGTCATCTGCATCAGATAATGAAAGCCACTCACTAGCCCCTAAATTACCTTCTTACCCTCCCGCTTTTCCACTTATTATTTCCGTTCATACCTGTCCTTCTCCGTACGGCTGCTTTTATCTTCCATATCTGACCAAAACACCCTTCCTCTAGTTATTAACGTTCTATATATCGTACTGCCACTTTTTCTTTCTTTTGTTTTATCAAACAAAATATTATTTAAATATATATTCTTTGGTATATATTTATTATTTGTATGAGTAAAATTTAATTTTATTTTTAAATAGAAAGTAAACATTTTGTTATTTATCGGATAGATTTATTTTAGAATAAAATTAAAAAAATTTGCTACTTAAAATCAATTTTGAGTTCTTCTTCACAATTATAAAAAATATTAATTTTTTTTAAAAATACTATAATTAATAATTATACTACATATACGGTGTATACAAAAAATTAAACATTAAATTAATTATTAATATAAAATATATATTAAAATATAAAATATATATTAAAAATAATTTAAATAATATATATTTATACATAAATATATCGATTGACACGATAATTAATTTTTGATATGTATATACTTTTTTAATAAATAAATCCAACCTATATTAATTGTTATAAAAAATTAAAACATATGAAAGTTAATTATTAGCAATTATCCTTGAAATGAATGTTACATAATAAACTAGGTTGTACCTAGCACCTGACTTGGGGGTTGGAGCAACACAAGTTGAAAAGGAATAGAAGGGAACAAGGGACTTTTTTGTCATTTGAAAGTGTAGATAGATAAGCCCGGCAGGTACACAACGCTCTATTTAGTCTTAAATATAAAAGATGACAAGTGATTGATAGGGGCATTTTAGTCCTTATAACAAAACACCTCACCCATCTTCCTCTCTCGTCTCCAATAAATCAATCATCAAGCAATAAATCTTCTGTTAAACCGTTATAACAAAAACAACTCACTCTTTTCCTCTTCCTCTTCCTCTTCTCTTTTCTTCTTTGGAGGACCAAAAGAGAAAAAAAAAAAAAAACAAATAATGAAGAAGCAGAAACTACTCCACCCAACTATGGACCACGGTAGAAACAACCCCTTCGATGCGTTATCGGAAGAACTCATCTTCATAATCCTCGATTTCCTCGAAAACCAACCATCTTCGCTCAAATCGTTCGCTCTTGTTTGCCGCTCTTTCCACTCACTTGAATCCCGCCACCGCCGCAACCTCCGACCACTGCGCTCCGACCACCACAACCTCACGCGCCTCCTCACGCGCTACCCGAACCTCTCCAACCTCGACCTAACCCTCTGCCCGCGCGTCACTGATCCGACGCTCAACTCGCTAGCCGGCGCGTGCGGCCACGCGCTCCGCCGACTTGATCTCTCCAGGTCGAGATTCTTCACCGCCGCGGGGCTGACGAGCGTGGTTGTCAACTGCCCGAACTTGGCGGAGCTGGATTTGTCGAACGCGACGGAACTGAGGGACGCGGCGGCGGCGGCGGTGGCGCGTGCGAAGAATTTAGAGAAGCTGTGGCTGGCTAGGTGTAAGCTCGTTACGGACATGGGGATCGGGTGTATAGCGGTGGGTTGCAGGAAGCTGAAGTTGATAAGCTTGAAATGGTGCGTTGGTGTTGGTGATTTGGGGGTTGAGTTGCTTGCGATCAAGTGCAAGGACCTTCAGAGTTTGGATCTCTCCTATTTGCCTGTGAGTTCTTGTTCTTGTTCTTGTCTCTAATTTGGTTCAATAGTTAGTATTATGATGTGTCGTCTTTATTTGTTTTTTGAAACAAAAATGGAAAATTGGTTGGTGATTGAAATTACGGGTTGGATTAATGACCTCCACATGTTTGATATTTTGATTTATTTATTTTTATGTATATTTGGAATTGGAATCCGTGAATTATTACTATTACTTGTTAATAATTGTTGATGGTGTTACCAAGTGTATTTGAAACTGAAGCAGCTCAAGTGAGGATAAGTTAGTGATGAAAAGCAAAAATAATGAATTGGTTTTCCAGTTAGTTTTTTATTGGTTTACTATGAGAAACAACAACATTAGATACCATCAATAGTATATAGCGTTTGAGCTGTTCTTTTGATATTAAATTTACTTATTACTGTTTGAATGTAGGGTCGGTTTTTCCTATTGAGTTATAGGTTTTTAGAAAGATCTGGTTGATGTTGTTTGTCTAATTTGTTTATTGTGTTGTGCAGATCACAGACAAATGCCTGCAATCAATATTTAAGTTGCAACATCTTGAAGATTTGGTCCTTGAAGGATGCTATGGCATTGATGATGACAGCCTTGCAGACGATGTCTTCAAACAAGGGTGCAGGACGCTAAAGGTATGTATTTTCTTTTAGATGGAACATTTGTTTGCATCAATTGGTGTACTATTGATTTTTCCTTCTCTTCAACTATGCACTTGTTTTCTTGATCTAACTTGCTACCTGCTGCCTTCTGCAGAAACTTGATATCAAAGGTTGTCAAAATATTAGTCATGTTGGTCTGGCCAAGTTAACAAGTATTTCTGGATGCATGGAGCAACTCATCCTGGCAGATGGCTCTCCTGTAATTGTTATATCTTGGTAAATTTTTTGTTTTCAGTACTTGGGCTCGATGGTTTCAATTGTTGCTAATTGTTGTTATTTGATTTTCCAGGTGACTGTTGCTCTTGCTGATGGTTTGAGTAAACTCTCCATGTTGCAATCAATTGTATTAGACGGCTGCCTGGTTACCTGTGCTGGATTAAGGGCCATTGGAAATTTGTGCATTTCACTTCGGGAACTAAGTCTAAGCAAATGCATGGGAGTGACGGATGAAGCTCTCTCATTTCTCGTGTCTAAACACAGAGATTTGAGGAAGCTTGATATCACGTGCTGCCGCAAGATAACTGACGTCTCCATTGCCAGCATTGCGAATTCTTGCACTAATCTCACATCTCTCAGAATGGAGTCGTGCACTCTAGTTTCACAAGAAGCATTTATCTTGATTGGACAGAAGTGCCATTCACTTCAGGAGCTTGACCTAACAGATAATGAAATTGACGATGAAGGTCTTAAGTCCATTTCTCGTTGTTCAAGACTCTCCGTCCTGAAAGTAGGAATTTGCTTGAACATAACGGACAGAGGACTCGCCTATGTCGGCATGTGCTGCTCAAATTTAAAGGAGCTGGATCTCTACAGGTTTGTGATTCAAATTTATAGGCTTTAGATTTAATGTATAATGTATGCATCCTTGGTGTTATATGACAATTTCAATTTTATGTTTTGCTTTTAATTTAAACATCATTCTTTTGCATCAAGTGAAATTGAATTAGGTTGAAAATATGCACTACATTGAAATCACATAAGATCTAGCAGAACTGGCTTCAATAAATTTTACGGGTTGCTCATTGGTTAAATAAATCTAGAATCAATTTTATCAATTGAACAGTTAACTGAAAGATCACCATGAGTTGTCACCAGGGATTTATTTTAATTTTTTCTTCTCCTTCTCAGGTCCACAGGAATAACAGATTTGGGCATTTCAGCAATTGCTCACGGTTGCCCTCGCCTTGAGACAATAAATGCAGCCTATTGTACTAGTATCAGTGATAGTGCATTGATCTCCTTGTCTAAATGTCCGAATTTGAAGACCCTTGAAATTCGTGGATGTGTTCTTGTTACATCGCTAGGTCTAACAGTTATTGCAATGAGTTGCAGACAACTACGCCGGGTAGACATCAAGAAGTGTTACAACATTGATGATAGCGGGATGATTCAGCTGGCTCATTTCTCCCAAAATCTAAGACAGGTATTTTCCTTGTTTCTCACTTCTCTATGACTCATAGAGATGCTGGAAAATCACACCTGAAGATTCTAACGTTATGTGCATTGCTGGTCTTGCAGATTAATTTGTCGTATAGTTCGGTTACAGATGTCGGGCTGCTGTCACTTGCTAGTATCAGTTCCCTACAAAGTTTTGTCCTGCTTCACCAGCAGGGCCTGGCTCCAGGAGGACTTGCTGCGGCCTTGTTGACATGCGGAGGGCTCACAAAAGTAAAGCTCCATAGTTCGACAAGATTTATGCTACCAGAGCAGCTTATAAAACACATAGAAGCACGAGGTTGTGTGTTTGAATGGAGAGACAAAGTATTTCAGGTATATATCCATGTCTGATCTCTGTCTTGAGACTTGGAGAAAATACTAATTTAGTTAAGCAAGAGTATTGATCACTGAGGTTTTTATCATATATCATGGACAGGCCGAATTGGATCCCAAGTGTTGGAAATTACAGGTAGAAGATATAATGCCACATGATTTTCACTGATGATTTGAAGTTTGCATATGGCGTTTGATATGTGAGTTTGCGAAGAATTTCACATTTTGCTCAGTCTTGGATGATTAGCAGAACTCAACCATTTCCTCCTCGTCCCTGGGCCTCCACCTCCACCACAGAGTGAAATGGATAAAAAAAGTGTGAATTTGTTTCGTCCATTGGAGGCTAGACGTCCAAGGAGGGAGGTTCAGATAGAAGCTTGAATTTTTTTTAGGTCGCAAGACTAGGGATGGAACTGGGCTACATGACGGTCTGAAAGTGAAAAGGGCTCTTGGTAGATTCACTAGATTGTTGAAGCAAAGGGACAATCCTCCCTTTTTTTTCCCCAGGCAGCAGGTTAATCAATGTGTAAAAAAACTGTTGTAAGTTGTAACTTCTTTCTTTTATTTTTGTAGTAGTAGTCCTATTGGAAATGTTTGCATGATTGCAGGGGCAATCCTTTTTTTCCCTTCAATTTTGGGTAATAATTAAATATTTTATGTCCTGTTAGTAGCAACATGAGAAATCAAATGTGTAAAAACATTGTAACTACTTTTCAACTTTCAAGTTTCAACCATTGTTTTGGGGGAAATATTGTGTGCTTATTCTTTCTTGTAAATTTAGTGAATGACTTCGGCAACATAACTTTCATGAACTTATATCTGGAATACTTTCATTCTAACAAATTTGTTTTACATTTATCTGGAGACATAAGAAAGAATTATCATAAAACAGACACAAAAATACAAAATCATAGAAAAGGGAGTGTCATTTTATGAAAAAGGACTATACTATACAAGAGCCAAATTGAGTGTTTTTAAACCGCCTTGTTTAATTGGGATAAACTATAATGAACAAATAAACAAACTAGCTTCCCATTCATTAGAATCTATCAAAATGATCCGGTAATACTTCAATACCTCCAAATTTAATTTCAATGCCATCCAGAAATCCCATATCATCATCACCATCACTGTCATTTTCATCATCATCATCATCATCATTATTTTCATCTTCTTTTTCGTCGTCTTCTACACCATCATCATAAAAAACATCATTATCCTCATCTAATAGTTCATCTTCGATTTCACGTTCTTTTGTTGATAATACCCAAGAAGGTTAGAATCTTCATCATGCAAAAAGACCCCACAACCAGGTCAATCCACGACTCTCATCCTAATCTCTCCTGACTTAAAAACGGGTTCCTACCCACTTTCTTTGGCGTGTTTCTTTTCTGTGTCGTTTGAACGACAGAGCTGCCGTTTATCGCAAAAGCAATAAAGCAAGGAGCTTTTCTAATCCGAACATAATTGTCTACATTCCGTTAAAGTAAAATGACGCTTCAACAAAATGAGTATAAAAAATCGAAGAGCACGGTGTTAAAACAACATGAAGTGAGGTTCTAGGTTCTTACCTATGAAATGGTGCAAACTTTTAAGTGGTTGATCAGGTACGTTGTTAAAGAAGAAAAATTTGTACGCAGGAAAATTAAAAGGAGCTAAAGAGAAGAATATTGCCATGGGTTCCAAACTTCCAATGCATGAAGCGAAGCATAGAGAAATACTAGATTAATAATATTATTGATGTTTTTGGTTTGTTGAGTTTATAAATGGTTTTCATAATATATATATTATGTTTTATTTCATTTAGTATTAGTTGTCTACTCATAGTGTATTTTAGTGTAAAGATATCAAATAGAATTATTAATTTAATTTAAAGAGAGAAAAAATTAAATTTATTATTACTCAAAAAATTTTACTATATATCAAATAATGTGTTTATTAATTTTTGTTTTATTGTGAAAATTATCTAAATCATAATACTAATAGTATATCATAGGATTATTATTATTATTAATGTATTAACCGTATTTCAATATTTATTATTTATATATTTAAAAATTATCTTTGAGAATTATTTATTTAATTTCATAATGAATGATATTTTTAAATTTGAATAATTTATTAATTAGTATTATATCATATATTCAATAATTTATTGAAAAAAATATTATTATAATGAATAAAAAAATAATTTGAAAAAGATTATTTAAAGAAGAAGGACAAATAAACTTCTAACCAATTTAATTTAGAGACAATTAGGTTTTGTCCATTTCTAAATTCTGACATGCGTTTTTTGTTCAGAGTTGATAGAAAAATACGAGTTAAACACTAAAGTAGTCCCTGAGATTTACAAAATGCACCGATTTGGTCTCTGACTTTCGAATTGCACTATTTATGTCCTCGACTTTGGAAAAAATGCACCTAGCTAGTCCTTTCCCCCATTTCCGTCGAAACTCCTTCCCAGCGGCAGTGATGTGGCAATGTTTTTGCCATGTTGGACTATGGAAAACGGCGTCGCATTAGGATTTGGCGCTAAAAAATGAAAACGACGCCGCTTCAAGAAGGAAGAATTACCGAAAGTTAAAACCTCCATATTCAAAGAGATTACTTTGCCACTTCATTTTCTTCATCTCGTTCGAACCGAAAGCTTCATACCCCGTGGTTCGCTAGTCCTGCTGAGGTTTTATGTGGTGACGCAAATTGGATAAGGTCGAAACCTGCTAATCGGTCGTTCAAAATTGGAGAAGGAAGGAGCAAAACTTCTTCGTAAAGCCCCCTGACACGGTAGGCATGCAGTGAATAAAATATTTTTTTTATTTATTTTTTATAGTGTTAAGGTATCCATTGTTGTGAGTTTGAGTTGGAAATTTTGTGTTGATTGATGAAAAATCATTGAATCCTATATTATTAGGTAGGGTTTCTTGCACTGGGTGGTGTGGGTTTGGATTTTGTGAATGCTCTGTTTTCACACAGAAAATGAGGGTGTTTCTAAATGGTAATGTGATGAAGTATCTGTTTTTAAACAATATTAGAATATTTTCTACTGTGGTTTCTTGATTGTATTATCAGTAGCATACATTAGATAAATTGTTATACCTGTTTTTCAGTGTAGATAGAAAAATTGCTGGATATCATGTTTCACCATGGTGGGACGTTTAAGAAGAATGATGATAGAAAATTGGTTTACTCACCTAACAACTGAAGTTGCTTAGGAGATTTAGATGAAGATACACTTGATGTTTTTTTCGTGAGAAACTATTTCAAGGAGCTGGGGTATGACAAGGTAGTTGAGTGCTGGTGGCTGGTTCTCGGCAGGAGCTTGGAGGTGGGACTGAGAGCTCTGACCAGTGATGATGAACTAAGGGAGATGTGCTTCCATGCAGAGAGAAATGATGGAGTAGTTGATGTTTACTTTGAACATGGAGTTTCCACACCTGAACTGATGGAAGGGAAAGGGGCTGTGATGTTACTTGATTATGAAGCACAAGAGGTTTGCCATGGTGACTTACAGACTAACAAGAAAACACCTATGAATAGCTCAAATCAAACCCCAGATGACAAATCAACTACAAACCCAATTCCAAATCAATCAACTGCAAACCCAATTCCTTCTACTGCAATTCTAACTCCAGCATGGCAAAAAATTGTCAAATCACTGCCGCCGGGAAGGAGTTTCGACGGAAAAAGAGGAAGGGACTAACTAGATGCATTTTTTTCCAAAGTCGAGGACATAAATAGTGTAATTGGAAAGTCAGGAATCAAATCGGTGCATTTTGTGAATCTCATGGACTACTTTGGTGTTTAACTCGAAAAATACTCATAAGGATCGCATTGTGTCATAAAAATAGAGGACAGAGACTAAAGTGTATCGTTTTTATCTTAAAGAATGTGTTGTCACTTTGAAAAATAGAGAGGACCGAGATGGTAGTTCATATAGTCAAACGAGGTGGCATTTTCGTGGTCATAAGTTAAACAAACTTTTTTTGTCAGTAACGGGCCGAAGTCCAAACAGGCCCAACAATTTTACTCTTCTTTCTTTTTTTTTCTTCTTTTCTTCTTCACATCGTTATAATCCTGTCCTTCTTCTTCATTCCCTCAACTGCATAACTTGAACCAGTGTTTCTCTCTACTTCGCTTCATGCATTGGAAGCCATGGCAATATTTTTCTCTGTAGATCCTTATTTTCCTACATCCAAATTTTTCTTCTTTAACAACGCACTTCATCAACCACTTAAGAGTTTATCGCACTGTGCTCTTCGATTTTTTATACTTATTTAGCTAAAGCGTCATTTTACATTAATGGAGTGTAGATAATTGTGTTCGGACTAGAAAAGTTCCTTACTTGATTGCTCTTGCAATAAACGACAACTACGCCATTCAAACGACACAAAAAAGAAACACGCCAAGGAAAGAGGGTAGGAACCCATTTTTGAGTGAGTGGAGAGACGAGGATGAGAGTCGTGGACCAATTTGCCCTGGTTGTGGGGTCTTCATGCAAGATTAAGACTATTCTTTCTAATTTGTTCTTGCAACTTTGATAAGTTGTGGTTGTCTACTTTGAAAATTTGTGACTCTATTTGAAAATTTTTGTTTGAAATTTGTTGAGTGTTGTTTTAATTATCTAATTTTTTAATGTTCACTGTTTTAATAATTTAATTTGAGTTTGTGGTATGATGTTCTAATTTATGTTGTTTTAAATTTATTGTTCTAATTTATGTCTTAATTTTGTTAGGCAAGGATGGCTTAATTTTATGTTGTCTTGTTTTTTGAATAAAAGCTAAATCCTTTCGTTGATTTTTATTTTATCATGGTAGTATAAGATGCATAAAAATATATACAAGTTCTTTTCACTGCATAATACTGGTTCTTTTCACTGTAAAAAGCGAAAAATCGAACCAAATTACAATTGGTTTGGTTTGGATGGTGTTCGGTAGGCCGGGTACCGGACGGTTCGGGTTAAGACCCTGAGGTCAACGTTTCGGATGGTGGAGGGGCTCGTCTGGTCGTGGTTTCCTGGTCCCGAGTGGGCGAGATCCCGAGCACTTTGTACGGAGAGGGGGGTGCCACCTGCAAAGACACTCCGACGCTCTTGTCAGAATATGTGCAGGCGGAAAGGAGGTGGTGTAAGAATGTGACGTACCTTGGGGGGAGAGCCAACCTCCCCCTTATATACATGTCAGTAGTGGGCCCTTCCAGTGGGCAAGCCCATACCCTCAAAGGTGTTGTCCCACGGCTGTGTGCGAGCCGTACGGGACGCGTGTCCGGGTCGGGTGGAGGACGCACCACTGGGCCGGCGAGAACTCGGGTCGGATTGACCCGCGCGAGTTTTGGGCCAGGCCGTAACAGTGCCCCCGACGCGTCAGCGATGGCCGTGGAGGCCATTGGTGGCGCGTGATGTTTACACTCGTGCGTTGTCGTTGGGTCGGCTGATCGTGGAAGGGACGCGTCTCTTGTGCGCGTGTCTCTTGATCTGCTGTGGCATCTGTTTGCCGTTTCGTTCTCCGCGCTGGGCATTTAATGCTCATAATGATTTGAAAAAATCCGTGCGCAAAGACTATCTTGCCCCTGCTCCCTTTCGCGCTTTTGGGGGTGGTTTTTAAACAGTTTTCTCCCTATCCACCTCCCACTCCTATCATTTCCAACTCCTTCTCTCCCTAATCATCCAAAGCTTCCTGCGCGAACTCCTTCCTGCTTCAACTTCCAGCCCAGATCTCCTTCATCGTTCCAGGTAATCTTCTGGTTTCTCTCTTCTGGTATCTGCGTTATGCTCTGTTGTTGTGTGATTTGTTGTTTGCATCTACTGCATGGCTGGTTTTATTTTTGTTAAGAGGTTTTTGTAGTGTTGGGATAGGTGAGTTAGGGAAGGGGTACCATTCCAGGATAGGCCTTTTTGGGTGATTTTGTGAGGTAGGTGTAGTTTCTAGTCGTATATGGTTATGATTGAGTTGAAAAGGTATAGTTTCTGAGAATTTTTCGGGCTCCCGGCCTCATAGACTAACGGAGTGGTACCCCGCTGTAGGTATGCCTCGCGTTGTCTCCCGGTCTTCCGGATCTGCTGCGGCTTACGACCCGTATGCTTGGGTGACCGACGATATAAGGAGTTCACCCAACCAGATGGACTTGGGGGAGCTGACGGAGTTCCGGCAAGCCGGCTACTTGTGTGGGGGTACTGATGAGGAGGCCAACTATGAGGCCATTGTCCCGCTTCCTCATGAGCGTATTTACGAGCTCAATTTTCATTCTCCTCGCGTCCCCGATTGGATCTGGTTTTATAAATCCATGTTCACACAAGTTGGTGTTCGGATACCGTTCTCCGATTTTCAAATGGCGCTGCTGAACCGGATATCCGTCCCCCCGTCTCAACTTCATCCGAACAGCTGGGCTTCGATCCGCTGTTTCGAGATGGTCTGCGAGTACTTAGAGCTACCGGCGTCGGTGGACGTTTTTCTCTTTTATTTCAACCTTACCAACCCCTCCAAACAGGGGAAAGCAAGAAAAGGGTTTCTTTCTTTCCGTGCTGCCCAGGGTAGGAAGATTTTTAGCCTTTTTGAGGATTCCTACCATGGTTTTAAGGATAAGTATTTCAAGGTTCGTCCCGTCAAGGGTCGCCACCCCTTCTGGTTGTCGTTAGAGGGGGAGCGCCTTATCCAGACTTACTGGAGCTTCGGCGCGGGGTCGAATCCTTTTGTGAAAGTATCGTACAAGAGGTTGTCGGCTGTAGATAAGAATATAGCGAACGTTCTTCTTGCTATCTTTGAAAAGAATCCTGTGAATCCCCACCTTCTTATGGGTGAACGGGAGGCCGGCCGGAGCTATATTCGTGAGTTACTTTTCTTATTTGTCTATGTTTCTTTGTCGTTGTTCTTCTTATTTCCGGTTTGACGACTAACGTTCTTGTTGTTTATTCGCAGTGGAAATGTCTGCCACCGTGACCGGTCTAGATCTGATGAAGACCTTCTTTGAGGCTAGTGATGATGAGAATGCCGAGGAGAAGGACGCCGGCAAGTCGGAGGGTCCGTCAGGGGAAAAAGAGGGCCAGGCTTCCCCTGCCCAGGATACCGAGACGTCGGGAAAGCAGGGCTTAGGGGGTCCGGCTTCCCCTGCCCATGAGGAAGGACCTGCTGACGGGAAGGCGACCCTCTCCCCTCATCCGGATAGCGACGTGGAGCTTATCCACACCCCTAAGAAACGAAAGATGTCTTCCAGCCCGGAGGGGGTCCTAACCGTAATGGAGAGGAATTTTGATGCTTCCAAGTTCATTGACTCCCAGCTGATACCTGGGACAGAAGAGCATTTTCATGCAACCGAGCTGTCCGGGCAGGCGAGGTGGATGTATCGCACCTTGCTTCGCGGGGCCGTGATAGCTCGGAAGGCCGAGTTTGAGCTATCTGGTATGGAGGCGCTTCGGAGGAAGCTTGAGTCTTCTGTTAAGGCGAATAATGACTTTAAGGCTCAAGTTGAGCTCCTCCAGGGTCAGCTGTCCGAGATGGGGGGAAAGCTTAATGCTGCTGAGGAGAAGTCGTCGTTTGTTGCGGAGAGGCTAAAGGCGTCCGATGAGACCGTGGCTCGGCTTCTTGAGCGTGAGATGACATTGGAAGGTCAACTGAACGCCGCTTAGGGTCGAGTTGTCGCTTTGGAAAAGGAGCGGGAGCAGGCCATCTCGGAGGCGAAAGCCGCTAAGGCAGAGGCCGTTGATATTAGGAAGAAGCTTAAGGTGGCCAAGGAGCAAGGGAAGAATGCCATCTTGATGACCGAAGATGCCCTGAAGGCCCAGCTGAAGATTGCTGCTCCTGATTTCGAGACGTCGTCAATTGGTGTTTTCAAGACTATCCAGGACGGGAAAATTGTCGATATGCCGAGGAAGTGAAGTCTCGTAACTTAGGATATTTTGTAATGCATTTGTTGAACAACTTGTTGATACTTTGTCGTTTTGTTTGCCTTGAACAATTTTACTTGTCCGTTCCGTATTTTGACGCTTTATAATCTATCGTCGTTTGATTGCTACAATTTTTGCTTGTTTCATTATTTTGTCGTGTTGTCGTTTTCGTGTTACCGTTTATTCTGGGCGGGCTTATATCTTGTGCCCGTCTTGCCGTTTTCGCATTTGGTAGCAGTTCGGACCGATTCGGTCGCGTAGTCGTCGAACTGGTTGAGGCCTATGAGCCGTCTGGCTCCCGGGGTGATCAGTCCCGGGGTGCCGTTTTAGATTTTGGTCACGAGGAGCAGATATGAAGTAAGAAAGTTTTAACAAGTAAAAAATTTGAACAAGTGAAAATTACTCGTCAGTTGGGTAAGTATTTGACAAAGTAAATAAACAAGTTGAATTAACATGTGGATGGGGCGAATACTAACTATCTGGCTAGGCTCCCTGGTCGGTGAGCCGGTGTGTCAGGAGTAGAACCTCTTTAGGTTACTTGCGTTCCATGTTCTGGGTATTTCCTTGCCGTCAAGTTTTTCGAGTTTGTAAGCGCCCTTGCCGAGTGCCTCCCTTACCCTGTAGGGACCTTCCCAATTTGCCGCCAGCTTGCCTTCTCCTGGGGTCGGGACGCCGATGTCGCTGCGTCGCAGGACGAGGTCCCTTTCTTCGAAGTCTCGTTTGAGGACTTTTGCGTTGTAACGTAGGGCTATTCTTTGTTTCAGCGCCGTTTCTGTTAGGTGAGCCATCTCCCTTGTTTCTTCGATCAGGTCTTTCTCAATCGCTTCGCTCATGCCCGCGAGGAGTAGTCGGGGGCTTGGTTCGCCGATTTCGACTGGTATTACCGCGTCGACCCCGTAGGTTAGGCGAAAGGGGGTTTCCCCCGTGGCGCTTTGCTCGGTTGTCCGGTAGGACCATAAGACGGAGGGGAGTTCGTCGGCCCAGTTTTCCTTCTTACTGTCTAGGCGCTTCTTTAGACCAAGAAGGATGACTTTGTTTGCGGCCTCTACCTGCCCGTTTGTTTGGGGGTGTTCTACTGAGGAGAACTTTTGCTTTATCCCCAGGCCGGAGAGAAATTCCATGAACTTCTTGTCGGTGAAATGGGTCCCATTGTCCGAGATAACGACCTCTGGGATGCCGAAACGGGTTATCACCTGCCTCCACATGAACTTCCGGCAGTTGGAGGACGATATCGTGGCTAGTGGTTCAGCCTCTACCCATTTGGTATAGTAGTCAATGGCTACAATGAGGTATTTGACTTGTCCTGGGCCGACTGGAAAGGGTCCCAGGAGGTCGACTCCCCATTGTGAAAAAGGACGTGTAGTCGTTAGCGAGCTTAGCTCGGAGGCTGGCGCCTTGTGGAAGTTGGCGTTTTGTTGACACTTTGTGCATTTTGTGACAAATTCCTTCGAGTCCTTCATCATTGTTGGCCAGTAGTATCCTGCTCGGATGAGCTTCCTTGCCAGGGCTTTGCCCCCGATGTGATGTCCGCAACACCCTTCGTGGACTTCTCTAAGCACGTAGTCCGTTTGGTCGGGGTGCAGACACTTCAATAGGGGCTGGCTGAGTCCCTTTTTGAATAATTGTCCCTGTATGATTGCGTATCTGGCCGCCTCCCTTCTTAAAGCTTTGGCCGCCTTCTCATCTTCAGGCAACTTGCCGAGTTCCAGGAAGTTGGTAATGGGGTCCAGCCATGAGGGGCTCGACTCCGTCAGGTGGAGGGCGACCGTCGGTTCCTTCACCATGCCCTGGATGAGCGACCGGTTACCCGATCCTGGCTTTGTGCTCGCGAGCTTCGACAAAAGGTCTGCTCGTGTGTTCTTTTCTCTTGGAACGTGCTGGATAATGACCTCCTGGAACTGGCTTGTCATTTGCTTAACCTTTTCCAAGTACTTTTGGAGGAGGGGGTCCCGGGCTTGGTAGCTCCCGTTTATCTGCGAGGTGACGACTTGGGAGTCGCTGCATACTTCGACTCTCGTCGCCCCGACTTCCCGAGCCAGCATTAGTCCGCCTAGGAGAGCCTCGTATTCTGCTTGGTTGTTCGACACGGGGAACTCGAACTTGGTCGATTGCTCATAGATGACCCCTGCTGGGCTTTCCAAGATGACCCCTGCTCCCCCGGACGTTTGGTTGGAGGCTCCGTCCACATGAAGCCTCCACCGTGTGCCCGCTTCCTCGGGAGGGTCGCTTGTTACTTCCACCAAGAAGTCTGCCATCGCTTGGGCCTTAATTGCGTGTCGCGGCTCGTACTGTAGGTCATATTGTGAGAGCTCGATGGCCCAGGTCATCATCCTACCAGCCAAATCAGGTTTTTGTAGTATTTGCCGAATCGCCTGATCTGTCCTCACGACTATACGATGACTCTGGAAGTATTGTCTTAACCTTCGGGAGGATACTAGGAGCGCCAGCGCCAGTCTTTCCAGTTTACTGTACCTCAGCTCTGGTCCTTGGAGTGCCCTGCTCACGAAGTAGACGGGCTGTTGTGTCCTTGCTTCTTCTGTAACAAGGACCGCGGCAAGCGCTTCCTCGGTTACTGATAGATAGAGGTAGAGCGGTTCTCCGGCTCTGGGTTTCCCGAGGACTGGTGGTGCCGCCAAGATTTGCTTGAAGTGGTTGAATGCCTCTTCGCACGCTGGTGTCCATTCGAACGTCATTCCCTTTCTCATTAAGTTGAAGAAAGGTATGGCCCTTGCCGCCGATGCGCCGAGGAAACGGGACAAAGCTGTCAATCTCCCAGCAAGTCTCTGGACGTCTTTGATGCAACCCGGACTCTTCATTTGAAGGACCGCTTGGCATTTTTCGGGATTGGCTTCCACTCCTCTTTGGGTGATCATAAAGCCTAGGAACTTTCCGGCCTCCATGGCGAACGCGCATTTGAGTGGATTAAGCCTCATGCCGTGTTGTCGTAGGGACGAGAAAACGTCGTTAAGGTCACTCAGGAGATCGTCAGGTCGGGCGGTCTTTGCGAGTATGTCATCTACATAAACTTCCACTGTTTTGCCCAGGAGTTCGATGAATATCTTATTCATCAACCTTTGGTATGTGGCTCCTGCGTTTTTTAGGCCAAATGGCATTACCTTGTAACAATAGATGCCCCATGGCGTTATGAACGCCGTTTTTTCCTCGTCGGGTCGGTGCATCGGTATCTGATTGTACCCTGAATAGGCGTCCATGAAACTCAGATATCTGTACCCTGCCGCTGCGTCGACGAGCGTATCAATATTAGGTAGGGGGTAGCAGTCCTTGGGACAAGCCTTGTTGAGGTCAGAGTAGTCTACGCACATTCTCCACCTCCCGTTGTGTTTTTTAACCAGAACCACATTCGACAACCAAGTCGAGTAATCCAATTCCCGGATGAATCCTGCTTCTAAGAGGCTGGCCGTTTGCTTGGCTACCTCGTCTGCCCTTTCCTGCGACATTTTCCTCCTTCTCTGGGCCACTGGTTTGGCTCCTGCCTTTACGGCCAGGTGATGCGACATGAGCTGGGGGTCTATCCCCGGCATGTCGGCAGGCGTCCAGGCAAAGAGGTCGGCGTTAGCCCTGATCATCTCCATCAAAGGCTCCTTTATTTCGTGCGGGAGGTTTCTGTTTATGAATGTGAACTTATCGTGCTCCTCGCCGACTCTGAACTTTTCCAAGTCTCCTTCTGGCTCTGGTCTGGGTTTGTCGTCTACCCTGGCGTCCAGGTCGGCCAGGAAAACCCCTGACGCCTCCTTGGATTTTTTCCTGAGAGAAAGGCTGGCATGGTCGCAAGCGACCGCCGTTTCCAAGTCGCCCCGGAGGGATCCCACGGATCCGTCATCGGTGATGAACTTCATCACCAGTAGTTTCGTACTGATAGCTGCCCCCAGGTCGTTAATGGTCTTTCTCCCCAGGATGATGTTATAGGCCGTCGAATCTCGTAATATTACAAAGTCTGCCATGATTGTCCTTCGTCTCTGCCCTTGTCCCACAGAGGTCGGGAGTGTGATGATTCCGTCTGGCTTGATGAAGTGGTCTCCTAACCCTACCACACCGTGCTGGTGGGTCGTCAGGTCGGAATCTCTCAGTCCCAGGGCATCGAAAACGTTTCGGAACATGATGTTTGAGTCTGCCCCCGTGTCTACCAGGATTCGTTTGACGAGGCCAGTTCCGACCCTAGCCGTGATGACCATGGGCGGACTTTCCGGGACTTCGTCAAACCATTGGTCCTCCGGGCCGAAAGAGATAGGTGGGAGACCCTTAAGACTTCTAACAGGTGGGGTGGAGACCGCTAAGACCTTGGCATCTTTCTTCTGCGCCGATTTCGACCTCGGGCGGTATTCCTGGCCGTCACCACGTTTACCACTGTGAGACCGTGATCGTCACCCTCTGGCTCCTGTCGTCGTCTTGTTGGTCGGGGTCTATCCTCGTTGTCGTTGTCCCGGTTGCGTCTCCTTGGTTCCCTTATAAGGTGGGAGAAGTCGGCGAGTTTGCCGTCCCTGATAGCTTGCTCGAGGGCATTCTTTAGGTCAAAGCAGTCTTGGGTCTTGTGCCCGTAACCCTTGTGGTACTCGCAGTAGAGGTTCTTGTTTCCTCCCGTCCTGTCCTTCAGTGGTCGGGGCTTCGACAGTATCCCCTTTTCTGCTATCTGTTGGAAAACTTCAGTGATCGATGCCGTGAGGGGGGTGTAGTTGGTGAACTTCCCAACTCGGGGGAATGGTTTGGATGGTTTACTCGGACCGCCGTCCTTGGCGTGTTCCTTTGGTCTTTCTCTGGCTTCGAAGTGCCGGGGTTGGTTGTAGGCGGGCTGCCGTTTATTGGCAGCCACAACCCGGCTGACTTCCTCGTCATTAATGTATTCTTTGGCCACGCCCTGGATCTCTTGCATTGTCCAGACGGGCTTCGTGGTGAGGTGTTTCCTGAAATCCTCATTCGAGAGCCCGTTCGTTAAGCACAAACTTGCCACTGAGTCCGTCAGACCGTCAATTTCCAAGCACTCGTCGTTAAAACGGTCCAGGTACTTCCTGGTCGGCTCTCCGGGTCTCTGGGTCACCCCCAGTAAATTGATTGGGTGTTTGGCTTTGACAATCCTGGTTGTGAACTGAGCCAAGAAGGCGTGGCTGATGTCGGAAAATTGGGTCACTGAGCCTTGTGGGAGGTTGTTAAACCACCGTATTGCTGGGCCCGCTAAGGTGACGGGGAAAGCGCGACATCTGACCTCATCTCCCACCCCTTCTAGGTTCATCCTGGCCTCAAAGGCCGTCAAGTGTTCCAGGGGGTCTTGCGTTCCGTCATACTTCATGTCTGTCGGCTTGTCGAAGTGTTTTGGTAGTCGGACCTCGAGTACAGAGCGGTGGAAAGGGGTCGCTCCTATTATGACGGGTCCTCGGGCATTTCTTCTCGACTCATTGTTCTCGCGGTGGGCTTCCTCGTCGCCTCTGTTGGACGCGCGCCGCCTTTCGTGTCGGGCGTAGATAATGGGGTCGCGACTTCTTCTTCTGGGGCGTACCCGTTCCTCAGTGCTCTCCGACTCGTGTTGGGGGCTCGGCGTGCGCCTCGAGCGGCTCCTTGAGCGGGAACGGGTGGGGCTCCGCTCTGGGGAGCGTTGGTCGCGCTCTCTTTCTGCTAGCCTACGCTCTAAGTCCTGCATTCTGTGGCGTAGTTCCTGCATTATCCTGGCATGGTTATCACCCGTCCCCCCGAAGGGGCGTCTTTCGTGAGTCTGCGTTGCATCCCTCGGGGGCGACCGTTGCTGTCGCCGGGATTCCATCGCGACGGCGCCTCCCCCGAGCGCGGGAGGCGCTACCTCGGAACCTGTCCCAGTCTGGACCAGCACGAAGTCCATGGACGAGTCCGAGTCCCCACAGACGGCGCCAATGTTCGGTAGGCCGGGTACCGGACGGTTCGGGTTAAGACCCTGAGGTCAACGTTTCGGATGGTGGAGGGGCTCGTCTGGTCGTGGTTTCCTGGTCCCGAGTGGGCGAGATCCCGAGCACTTTGTACGGAGAGGGGGGTGCCACCTGCAAAGACACTCCGACGCTCTTGTCAGAATATGTGCAGGCGGAAAGGAGGTGGTGTAAGAATGTGACGTACCTTGGGGGGAGAGCCAACCTCCCCCTTATATACATGTCAGTAGTGGGCCCTTCCAGTGGGCAGGCCCATACCCTCAAAGGTGTTGTCCCACGGCTGTGTGCGAGCCGTACGGGACGCGTGTCCGGGTCGGGTGGAGGACGCACCACTGGGCCGGCGAGAACTCGGGTCGGGTTGACCCGCGCGAGTTTTGGGCCAGGCCGTAACAGATGGTTTCATAAAAAAAGAAACCAAATCGCAAACTAAACACCCCTTACATACAAACTTCATACATACTACAAAATCAATAAATGTAACACTTAAACAAGGGTTACATTTATCTCTACTTTCTATCTATAAATTGGAAGGGCACCCCTACATACAAACTACATACATACTACAAAATCAATTAACATAACATTTAAACAAGAAGGGTTACATTTATCTCTACTTTCTCTATTTATAAATTGGAAGTTGGTTCTCACACCAACTAGCAAAGAGAAGACCGGCACAAAAAACTTCTAGCTAAAAACATGTTATTGTCTCTGCAACATGTCAAATTCAGTTACATCTTCTATTTTCACCTGAAAGTACTCTTGCAATGATATTAAAAATTTCTGCTCAAGGTGATAGTTCGAAACCTGCCCCCACAAAATCTGTATCTTGATCATCAAGTTTTTGTCTTTTTTTGAGCTTCAAGTTTGGTTTGGTTGCCAATAGCATCAGAGATGGCTCTTGTTAACCAAAACCAGGTTTCTCGAGGGACCGGGCCTGGTCAAGGACCAATGGCTCTCTTAAGGTTACTTCAACACCATCAAAGGTCCACAGTTTCATGGTTGCTTCCCCTTTGAGGCACAGAGAATACCAACCTAAGCCAGCTATCGCTATGTCAATACTGTTGACCTCCCAACTAGTTCCAGATACCTTAATTTCCATTTCTTGCCATGTGCCTAAGTCAGCAGCGCGTTTATTGCCAATGGGAGGCTGAAATAAGATGCAAATAGAAATGATGTTAGAGCAAAATTAGATATCATGTATTTTAGGGGAAGAGAGAATAGATTATATTTAGTAATACCTCAAATCAGTCTCCAAGTAATTTCTAGACGAACACTTTAGCTCCTAACAAATTTTAGTTACCATATCAGATCTCAACCTTTTGTTTTGTTAGACAACTTACTCACCTGTCCGATTTTGTATAAATCCCTATCATTATTTAATAAGATATAAAAATTCTTTGAACATTGATTTAGGATATTACCCTTGTTTTTGTTACATGTTTGGACAAAAATGTATTTAAATGCAAATTATATCTACATACATTGATATAAAGAAGGAAACAACGTAATGGATATACTATGCACATGAAATGCTGTTTTATTTCCAAAAGAATTTGATATATAGAATTAGGTATGTTTCCATAGATTATTTGCTTCGTAACTCTAAATTTTTAAATTCTCAAGTGAGACTTTTCTTCATCTTCAACACACTCTTTTCCAACTAATTGATTATTATTTCGATCTATCAAGTCCCATTATCAAATCCGATTCCACACTACAACAAATATGGTAGCTTTTCATCCCGTTTCTAACCAAAGGGTTGTTTCTGGATTATAAAGTACATTTCTTTGACAAATAAAGTCAAAATGTCTCTCTACCTTTCCTTTTTATAATCTAACAAAATCAACTGAAAAGTAACATAAAAGAGCAATTAATCAAATGAAAAACATATTTGAAGCTCAGGTAAAATGCAAATTTAAACCTTAATACTAAAATGATTTATATAGTCATGTTTAGATTTGTGGAAAAAAAAAAGAAAATGCTTACCTGCAACCTGACACCAACATGATTACCCCAAACCTCTTCAGCATTTTCTACTTTTCCCATGTGAAGAGAAACATTTTGGTGATGCCCAAACTGTTACATATATTGTTTCAATAGAGGCTTTAATAAAGTCAATTCTTGTCAAGCCACCAATGTGCACTGCCTGCCCTACCTGTAAGTTAAAACCAGTATGTAAAGTTCCAAACCACATCTTTATTTCTGAAATTTACATACCGACACCAAAGAAATTGCTATCTCGATTTATTAACTGGAGTTTCCATTTATTAGGGGAAATAAAGAAAACAAAACTATTGTCCATTTCTGATAGCCCTTAATGGATAAACAATGTGCATAAAGGATACATATAATCTACATAATAAAAAAGGCTTAATGACAACTTAGAGAGAAGCAATAGCAGTAAGCCATTAAATAACTTGCCTTGATTCTATATGATCGAGGCCGAAGTTCCTTTCGTATCTCAACCATCTTTTGCTCTTCCCTGTTCAATCTCATCGACATTAAATAGGGATGCAGGAGCCCTGGAGTGTCAAACATCTTAGTCTTAGCTGACAAAAAATTGTATTCAAGTTCTATGTTTTGGATTCTTGACGAACCCTAAACTTATTCCTATGATTATCAAACTACATAGTCACAATGAAAAAGCTTTAATTCATGGATGATTTGGAAGTTCTAAATTGCAATTGCCTAGATCTTGTTTTTCATACTTGTTTAACTTTGAACAGGGAGAACCACAAAGGAAGCAGGACACATTTACAATCCTTGAATCTGGCATGCTAGTTGATTTTCATCGCCGATGACAAATACAACAAATTTTTAAGATCCGTATGTCCGCAAATTTTTAAGATCCGTATCGCCGATAGCCCCAAAAAGAGGACAAATATCCATTGAAGAAGGATGAAAATTGCAAAGAGGAGGTGAAGAAATCAGAAATCCGCGGAAGAATAGCGAAAAAAATTTGGACCATTTCTCGATTTGTGCGTGTCATCCTTGCGCAGGGGCCATGCTAGTCTTCTCTGTATCGTTCCAATTTTATCAGATGTCCCCGAAGGGACAAGCCTTTGGTTGCACCTCTCGTATATAACACACGTGTTTCTTAAATCTTCAGCCGATGTGAGACTTCTTTGCCATTGAAACCAGATGAAGAATAGTGGAATACCAACAAGTTCTCACTTCTCAGTTCTCACCCTCGCTTGATGGAAAATGAAGGAGAAGAAACATTTTTTTTTATTGTTTTCTTTGGCGGTGTGGCTAAATGGTCATTAACGAGGAACTTCTGGCTTCAACGTGCATAGATCATAGGCCTTTTAGCCTTTTCAGACTCTTCTCTTGTCTAGGCCTGCCATGACTTGACTTGACATATCACTATTCACACCTCATGGATTATTCATTACTATTTACTAGTAATATTTACTTATGCTTCTTTTATTCTTCCTGCTCTCAATTTGTATGAATAAACAAGATAAATAAGTAACAATAGTGATTAATCACTTTGCAATGTTTACGCGACTAGTCATGACATGACATGCTCTTTATGGAAGTCTCTTCATTTGCAGGAGTGACAACACAAATTCTCACCCCTTGATTAAAGGACCAAATACCACAATCACTAGTTTTACTGTTACATTAACCTGACTATAGTAAGTTGAAAATAACATTCATAGTGTCATTAGACTCTCTACATTCTAGTTACGAAAAAAAAAAAAGACTCATTACATTCTACTTTCACTTGGTTTATTATTTGTTTCACTTCCCAAGTAGAGTGAAATTGCATGGTAGGGTTGTTGGTATGCACATTGCTTGGACCGCCACAAGCCCACAACCAAAAGCCCAAGAAGAATTAAGAAAAAAAGGTCCAATCGGAGTCGAACCCAGGTCGCTGGATTGAAAGTCCAGAGTGCTAACCACTACATGGAACCAAGTTTGACCTGCTCGTTTACTTTTTGGGTTCTTTTTCAAAACTTTACCAGGAACTTTCATGAATTTTATGCTGCTAATAATTGGATATCCACATTTGTTTAAAAAATTTTGAAGTTATTTATTGGAAAGACTTCATAAACAACACTCAAATCCGACTAGAGAAATTTTAGTGACATACATGTAAAGAAGAAAAGCGAAATTAGGTTTTGCTCTGTCTCATTATTCGAAATATCAGTATTTTTTTGTCTGAAATATTTACTATCAAAGTTTTATCAATGTTTAATATGAAGAAAATAATTATTGTGTATTTTAATCATAATTTTAGTTTTAATGACATTTAAAAATGATTAATCACGTATAGTACAATCCTTTTATTGACTTGTATAATACTATTTATTATTAAAATTTTCTTGTTCTTATGTATGTGTGGTTTCGTTTTGCATTTGTCCATAAGCTTCTCAAAATCTATAAGGCACCCGAATACACGTAAATCATCCACGGACAGACCCAACTGGTATGCTACACCGTGCAGCGTGATAGTACACTTTTCAAAAAAAGCATATGAAAGGTATGCATCTCAGAACGCTACCTATTAATGAAAACGCTGACTAAAGACTCGTCCAACCAGAATCACTTGGCGTTGAGTTTCGCCAGGTGGTACAAATCAGCCCTCTCTAAATAGGGTACGATCCTGTCATGCAGAGGCATGTTCTGTTGCCTCCGGACACTATAAATACACCCAATCGGCTGGAGCATGTGACAGAAGAAACCAAACATATAAAAAATTCAACACTAATTTAAAGTAATCTAACACAAAAAATACAATATTAAAATTTAAACAGGTAACATACAGTTCCTATTTTCTAATCACAAAATTCAATGAAAGGCATAAACGATTCAAGACATTAATCTAAATTTAAATACCTAAATCACAATCATTGGAAAAATATTATATGAAATACATTAACTAAAAATAACCAAACTAACATCTTCGTTTATGCTGCCAGCAACGTGAGCAATGCCGTTGAACCTCTAAAGACTGGGTGCCTCTGCCATCTCAACTCAACTAACCTACACTTTTCTCTCTTTTTCTCTCTCTAGAAAATCTCTCCTTCTCTCTCTAAAAAACCTTACAACCACCACAAATGTAATCCGCGAAACCCCTAAACCGTATTTATACTAACGCATAAACCGTTAGACTTCTGTCGCGGTTTATGCAGTCTCGTCATTCACACATAAACCGAGACACCCCTGTCACAGATCATGCTTATTTTTCCTAGAACGTAATTTGCGACACCCCTTAGTGGATTACGTGTATTCGTAAACTGCGGGATCCCTCTCGCGTTTACATAGATTATGAAAAAATGCATTTTGGTATCTATTTTACATTTTGTATAATCTAGTAATATTGGATGCCAGTTTATTTATTATGGTAAATTGCCTTAATTTACATCCTCAAAAAACGCAGTCGTTTCCATGAAACGAAACCTTTCATATGTTTTTGTTTTTAATTTAGAATTTATGTTGATCTTAAAATACATAATTGTATTGTTCCAAAAAATAAAATACACAATTGTAAAATTTTTTACTGTACAAAACTTGACTAGAATTACAATCCAACCGAATATACTTAGAAATTTAAGTGAGATATATCTCTTAGATTTCTTATAATTGTTTTGGCCATTTGTATTTGCTTGAATATCGAATTCAGTTAGGTAATTAACACTCAACGTTTCAACTACTAGCCAATTTATTATTAATTAGTGATCCTAATTTTTTAAATTATTATTAATTAGTAATTATTTAAATTTTATCTTTTAAAAAACACAACATCAATTATTATTAATTATAGTTGTTTAAAGTTGGTTGGTTAAAAATTATTTATCTATACATTTTCTAGAAAGAGAGAGAAAGCCCCTTTGTGAAACAGGAATTATCAATTGAAAAGTTGATATGATTAAAATTAATTATATAATTAACGCTTACCAAAAGGGCTTTGAAGCATGGATGCACTCATTTAGATCATTAAAACATAGGCTTTTTATGTTCATACATGGTCCTTAAGTAGTGTGATAAAATAAACTAGCTTTATAACACAAGGAAGTACAATTGAATATAATCAAAGTATAGAAGCTTATTGTTATCATTAAAAACAGCATAAATACAACTCAATACAGGTGTGCAGAACCAAATTGCACGATGAAAAAAAAAAGTTGGGAGAAACTTGGATGGAAAAATCATTGACATTATGTACAAGGGAAATCACAACCATCCCAAGTCTTATAAGCCTGTCGGAAGTGCAAATTTTTCATTAGTTAATGAACTTTATGCATCATCATACACCAACTCGGGGAATTTGAATCAACAATCTGTTTGAGGAGGTGTTGAAAATCAACTTGGAGCACACACCAGCAAAAGATTGTAAGCTCAATAGTATATATTCACTCTAGTGCCCCATTTGCATTGTTAAAATTAAATTAAATTGTGATTATTAAAATAGTTTGTCTTGATTTCAAGTCTTCTAAAAAAGAAAAAGAAAATGATTTCGAATTTTACAAAAGACAAATACAGAATGTGGTGTATAGGATCATATAACTTGTACAGCTATTTGTTTAATCCGAGTGGGGGCAAAGCTATAAAGGAACCCAGAGTTGTAGTTCAAACTACAACTGAAATTGACGTTCTTGAAATATGGCCAGAAAGTTGTCAAGGGAAACCCAAACACAAGGTAAATTACTTGCAATCAATCGTATTAGACCTGTGCTGGATTAAGGGCCATTCGAGAACTATACTATACAAGAGCCAAAATGAGTGTTTTTGAACCGCCTTGTTTTTAATTGGGATAAACTACAATGAACAAACTATGCCACAAAGGGTACTAGTAGTTCAATAATTACGTTTATCCTCTATTTGTTCTTCACACAAAGTTTTGCTCTTTCCAAGTCGCTTTCAGCCATTTGAAACAAATGACAGATCAGTTTTAATAACACATCATTTTGGAAGACCTAAGAGGCAACATAACTTACCCAAATACAAGACCAATTATTCATTTCCCTAAACAGATACACACCTACACTCGGCAATGGCTAATCTCATGTGTTGTTCACTTCATGAAGCAACAATGCTGTTCGGTGTTATCCCCATCATTATACAGAACATATCTTCTCTGAGCCCAAGTTATTTCAGACTAGAGGACTAAACACGTCGTTCAATTTTAAGATTTTCTGAATTTCGTAAACGTAAAATTAGTCTCACATCGGCAGGGTTCAAAAAACAAAAGCATTTTTTATAACTAAACACAAAGAACAAAGTACACGACCTTACTCGAACAGGATCTGTTCTATAGGTTTGTACATCTGTATCCTTGAGTTCTAAGGAGACAGGAACCAAAGTTTGGTGGATGAACTAGGACCGTGCGATCGGAGCGTGATTAACCGTTTCGTGGTGCATGCCATTTGAACGGTGGAGGATCGTTCTCGCTGCATCCTTGTGGTCGAGATGGTTGCACGGTGTTCTGACAAACTCAAATCTTTTTAACTTGGCCATTTAATTAGTTATTTTCTCTAAATATGGAACACCCAACCCAGATAAAAATATAAGGCACAAAAAGTGTCGTTCAATATTCCCCACCTGAAAATAAAGGAAATTTTTTGGTTTGCAACAACTTTCTTTTTGGACAACAAAACACAGACCCAGGTAAGAAAAGAAATTACAAATTAAAATTGAAGGCAGAAACAAGCAATGGAGACGTTACTTTTTTGGTACCACAATCACAGAAACAAGAAAGTTTAGCCTCAGAAGGTCAAAATCCACTGAAGAAGAATGCAAAGAAGAGGAGGACTGAAAAGTGTCGTTCAATATTTCTTACCTGAAAATAAAGGAATTTTTTTTTGGCTTGCACCAACTTTCTTATTTGACAACAAAATACAGACCCATGAAAGAAAAACAATTACAAAATAAAATTGAAGCCAGAAACAAGCAATGGAGACGTTACTTTTTGGTACGACAATCACAGAAAGAAGGAAGTCTAGCCCCAAAAAGAGGACAAATATCCATTGAAGAAGAATGAAAATTACAAAGAGGAGGAGAAATCAGAAATCCATTGAAGAATAGCGAAAAAAATTTGGACCATTTCTCGATTTGTGCGTGTCATCCTTGCGCAGGGGCCATGCTAATCTTCTCTGTATCGTTCCAATTTTATCGGATGTCCCCGAAGGGACGAGCCTTTCAATGCACCTCTCGTATATAAGACACTTGTTTTTTAAAACTTCAACCGATGTGAGACTTCTTTGCCATTGAAACCAGATGAAGAATAGTGGAATACCAACAAGTTCTCACTTCTCAGTTCTCACCCTCGCTTGATGGAAAATGAAGGAGAAGAAACATTTTTTTTTTTGTTTTCATTGGCGGTGTGGCTAAATGGTCATTAACGAGGAGCTTCTGGCTTCAACGTGCATAGATCATAGGCCTTTTAGCCTTTTCGGACTCTTCTCTTGTCTAGGCCTGCCATGACTTGACACATCACTATTCACACCTCATGGATTATTCATTACTATTTACTAGTAGGATTTACTTATGCTTCTTTTATTCTTACTGCTCTCAATTTGTATGAATAAACAAGATAAATAAGTAACAATAGTGATTAATCACTTTGCAATGTTTACGCGACTAATCATGACATGACATGCTCTTTATGGAAGTCTCTTCATTTTACAGGAGTGACAACACAAATTCTCACCACTTGATTGACCTAATATCACAATCACTATAGTAAGTTGAAAATAACATTGGTAGTGTCATAAGAGTTAAGACTCACTACATTCTAGTTACCAAAACAAAAAGGACTCATTACATTCTACTTTCACTTGGTTTATTATTTGTTTCACTTCCCAAGTAGAGTGAAATTGCATGGTAGGGTTGTTGGTATGCACATCGCTTGGACCGCCACAAGCCCACACCCAAAAAGATAAAAACGAAAACTTGGTTTGGATTTGCCCCCGCTTAATAACCCAAAAAAAATAAGTTTGAATTTAATCAATTTAAATTGATTTAGTGATTAATTTACTAATTCATTTAAAAAAAAAATATTCCACTTTATATATATATAGTAATTTATTGATCAACAATATATTAATTCATAGTTTGTCTTGCTGAAAGATACATAAAAAAAATTAATTTGAATTTTCAGATGTACAAAACTAGAAGCCCAAATTTAACCTGCTCGTTTCCTGATATCGAAAAGACTTTATAATTTAGTCTGAAATATTTACTATCAAAATTTTATCAATGTTTAATATGAAGAAAATAATTATTGTGTATTTTAATCATAATTTTAGTTTTAATGACATTTAAAAATGATTAATTACGTATAGTACAATCCTTTTATTGACTTATATAATAATACTATATATTATTAAAATTTTCTTGTTCTTATGTATGTGCGGTTTCGTTTTGCATTTTTATAGCTAGTTATTTTGATGAAAGAGAATATTTTAATATATTAAAATATATATATATATATTTAATTAATTTAGATTGATTTAATGATTAATTTAATAATTTTTTTAAATAAATATCGAAATTTAAATTTTATTTTATATATATATATATATATATATATATATATATATATATAATAACTCATTGTGTGATAATAAATTGTTAAATAGAATTTTCATTTGCAATGACGTGTGGAATTAAGAGATATCGTAAGCATATATATATGCTGTTTTATTTTTTATTCTGAGACGTCCTCTAATTTAGTGCATGGGGCACTTGTTTACAACTAGAGAGAGTAGTACACATTCAACTCATTTTCGACTTCTATATATAGAGACACCGAATCAAAATGGTAGCCACGTAATGACTTAATGAGACACGTGGCTACATATAGAACCTCGTTCAACATTACATGTCCTATGCTCTATGCTCTATGCTCTATGCACTCCTTCAACTATTAAATTAAATTAAATTAAATTAAATAAGACAAATATATCATATCGTACTAGCTTTATGTTTAAGTCAAGTCAAACCCACAACCCTTGACCTATCTTCCTTTTTTCCCTTGTTTTTTATTTCCATGGTCAATATTCAAGAAAATGAATCTTCAACTTCTCAGAAGCAACTTCCTAACACATGCATGCATGCTCTTACTTCAATTCACATATATATATGCTCACAAAATATGCATCACTTTCTCAAAAAAGAAAGGAACATGTCTTTCACTACTTTCAGTGGCTTACTTTCAAGAAGGTACAACAACATCAGCATGGTTGATAATTGTTGGGAAACTTCTATACCTAGAACTGGTAGTGATGATAATCATGGTGAATTTTTTTCATCAATAATTTACCCTTCTTACTCTGATTTCCCACCTGGTTTCAATCCCAATGAGTTCTTGGATGCATTTCTTTCTGAATCAAATGTAAGTTTACAAACCAAATATTAGTCCAATATCTTGTTTTGTATACTTTTTTTTTTTTTATAGCTATTGTATACTCTAATGATGTATATGAAGCTTATTTAAAAAAAAAAAAAATTGTGTATGTTCATAATTAATATTAGGGAAAAAATGCGTTTTACCCTCAGGGTTTATAATATATAATTTGACCGCATACATGAAGGTATTAGATGGTACAAAATTTAGTAAAATAAGGTCTATTTTGGAGTAATTTCTATTGATCAAATTGCAAATTTTAATAGTAAGTAAATTATATGAGTTAAAGCCAACGAACTATAGTTTAGATGCCATAATCTTCCCGTTCTTACCTACAGGTCTAAGTTTCAAGTCTTATCTTTGAAAAAAACTGAGTTAAAATTCAGGGAGCAAATTGTAATTTAAAATTGTATGTATAAGGATGTTGAATTTATCCTTTAATTTCTGTAGCCTTTATTTAGATGCAAGTTATAACAGATTTAGTATAAGTGAACTAGTAAAGTAAAAAAAAAATAATATATTGATATATATAATATGATAAATTACCACCTAAATTAATTCATGTAATTCATCCCTTGTTCCTCGAGTTATTAATACTAAAATGATCATATCCCCTTGATTAATTCAAACTAGATTAATATAAGAATACCATTTTAGGTCTCATTACTAAATTAAAATGCATATGTGTATTCTTTTGGCCAGAGTTTAAACTGGAGAAACAGTTCAAGTGAGAATCAACAAAGTAAGGAAGAGGATGAAAAGTACTACTCTGACCCCTCTATTGATGTGTCTCTCTTACAATCCTCCTCAAACATTTTTGAAGAGGTAACTTAATCTTTCCTCTTTTTAGGTTGTCTGTTTTATCGATTATCTATAATTTGATCACTAAGCAATTTCTTTTAATGTGTACTTTTTAATAAAGGTAAATTAAGTGTACAATTATATAAATGCATCTAAATTTAAGTAATAAAACAAGGACACTAGAAAAGACGAGATGTTTTCTATCTTCCCTATAGAATAATTTCTTTCTTTTCTAGCATTTATCAAAAAAAAAAAAGAAGAAAATAATAAGTATAAATAGATTTGGACGACAATCTTTTTGGTCACAGAACAAGTTTTTGGTCCAATACAGTTTCTTGGGCCGCCTATTGTGTATATTTTACTTTTAATTTAGAATTTGCGTTGATTTTGAAATACACATCTGTAAAAAAAATAATGTTACACATTCAAGTTTTTTTGTTAACTAAGTCTAATTAAAATGATCTAACATAATAAAAATCAGTATGACTAGTATTATTTTAAGTCTTATTGTTTAACTTTGTTGAACTTAGTTCATAAAAAGACTTAGATGTGTAACATTGCAAGTATACTTTGTTAAAGACTTAAGTGAGTTAGAGATATATTTCTTAGACTTCTTATAATTGTTTTGGCTACTTATATTTGCTTGGATATATAGAGCGCGCCTTTGTGAAATAGGAATTATTATCAATTGGAAAGTTGATATGATTAAAATTAATTATATAATTAATTCTTACCATAAGGGGTTTGAAGCATGGATACACTCATTTAGATCATTTAAAACAGGCTTTTTATGTTTATACATGTGCCTTAAGTAGTGTGATAAAATAAATTAGCTTTACAACACATGGAAGTACAATTGGACATGATCAAAGTATAGAAGTTTATTGTTATTAGTAATAATTTATTATTAAAAATCGCGTAAGTACAACTCAATACAGTCTTTAGACAGCTACATTCTATTCATAACAAAATATGTCATTTAAATTTATTGCCTTAAATTTATCGCTTTCCATTTTTTCTCATTTCAAACGGCGGCCAACAAGTTACAACCCATGACCTAGTCTTTAGCGAATAGAGTGAAGACAATGGCGGCTATTAGCAATTGATAATGATATGGGTCTTTCGGTCTTTGACTCTGCTATTTTACATCTTTATCTTTTGAGTTTCTCTTTACTTGAGTAGTTTTGACCAATAAATTTGAATGTTTTCTCTCTAATTGTAGTATTATGGTATTTTATTATATAAAGTAAATTTTCCTTAATAAGTTTACTCAATACTGTCTTTAAATAAGTACATCGTATTCATGCCAAAATATGTCATTTTATCACTTTAACTTTATTGTCCTATTTCACCTTTTCTCATGGTCAACCGTGACTAACAAAGGTTGCCTAGTCTTTAGTGAACAGAGTGAAGACGGTGGCGGCTGCTAGCAATTGACAACGATATGAGTCTTTCGGTCTCTTAACTCTTCTTTTACATCTTTATCTTTCGTGTTTCTAGCTCTTTACTTAAGTAGTTTTTGCCCAATAAATTTGAATTTTTTTTCTTTAATTGTAGTATTATGAATTTTTATTATGTAAACTTTTCTTTGATAAGTTTATGCATAATTTTTATGAAATTTTCATATCAAACATCTAGATACCCGTCGGATGATGCGAAACTTGGTCTAATTGAACTAATGAAATTGTATTTAATTTCTATGTTTTGGATTCTTGACAATCCCAAACTTATTCCTATGATTGTCAAACTACATAGTCACAATAAACAAGCTATAATTCATTGATGATTTGGAAGTTCTAAATTGCAATTGCTTAGGTTTTGTTTTTAATACTGTTTAAATTTGAACAGGGAGACCCACAAAGAAAGCAGGACACATTTACAATCCTTGAATCTGGCATGCTTGTTGATTTTTCATCGCCGATGACGAATACAACAAATTTTCAAGATCCGTATCTCCGCAACTTCTCTGAAATGGCCTTAGCCGTTCCCGAAATACATAGCACTTTAGCTCCTCAACTAAATTGTCATAAATCTATTAATGAAGATGAGGACGGAGATGGATACAATTGGAGGAAATATGGAGAGAAACGGACGAAAGGAGGCGAAAATCCCCGGAGTTATTATAGGTGCGCAGAACCAAATTGCACGATGAAGAAGAAAGTTGGGAGAAACTTGGATGGAAAAATCATTGCCATTATGTACAAGGGAAATCACAACCATCCCAAGCCTTCTAAACCTGTTGGAAGTGCAAATTTTCCATTAGTTAATGAACTTTATGCATCATCATACACTGACTCGGTGAATTTGAATCGACAATCTGTTGGAGGAGGTGTTGAAAATCAACTTGGAGCACACACCAAAAGATTGTAAGCTCAATAGTATATATTCACTCTAGTGCCCCATTTGCATTGTTAAAATCAAATTGAATTGTGATTGAAAAAAAAGGTTTATAAAAATAGTTTGCCACCTATATGTCTTTACCAATGTCTTGATTTCAAGTCTTCTAAAAAAGAAAAAGAAAATGGTTTCGGATTTTACAAGACACATACAAAATGTTGTGTGTTGATCATAAAACTTGTAAGTAGATTAGTGTTAGTTATCCAAATAAAAAATAATATGAAACTAAATTAAAATGTGAGCTTGAGTTGACTATAACTAATTATGATTGTTATTGAAGGAAAGGAGGGAATGGAATCTATAGCTATTTGTTTCCGAGTGGGGGCAAAGCTATAAAGGAACCCAGAGTTGTAGTTCAAACTACAACTGAAATTGACATTCTTGACGATGGCTATAAGTGGAGGAAATATGGCCAGAAAGTTGTTAAGGGAAACCCAAACCCAAGGTAAATTACTTTCAAAATTAGCAGAACCACTTGGCTCAAACATTCACTAATTTGAAAATCTTACAACCTTAAAACATATAGTTCTTGGCAATGTAAGGGGTGTTTGGTTTGCATTATTGTTTTATGTTTTCTCTTCCTATTCTTTTGTATTCGTTTGGGTGATTTATTTTTTATTTCTTTTGTATAGGTTTTTTTTTTATTCGTCTTTTGGTAAAATTCTTTCTTCTGTAATTCAATAAGGATCGAACTCTAAATCTTTTATACATGTTCTAATACTATGTCATAATATCACTTTTTCTAAAAGTTTAAGCTGATAGGAGAAAATACACGTGGTTATATTTCTTCTAACATTTTGAAAATAAAAAATAAAAATGCAAACCAACACACTCTAATTTTTTCATATATTGTTATTGTATTAAAATTAATATCTTGTTATATGTTTTACTTTTCACACCTTGAAGATTATTTTTGTATAAAAATACAAAGAATTGAGACAAAAAATCTTTAAAAAAAAATAGACAGCTTGGAAACATGCAAAAATATCATAGTTTTGAGAAAGATTTTTTAATTACATCTTTTTTTATTGTCTCAAGTTACCATTAGATTTTTTCCATGAGACAAAAATATAGAAACAAGTAAACAGCAGCTACACATATACTTATTTGATTTGGAAGACAAGTTAATTGGTAGATTAGTCTCTGAAGTTATACTCATACTTCAATTTGGTTATCGAAATTTTGATTTACTTAATTTAATCTCTCAATTTAGCATTTGTGATACACATCTCTGACCTTGTTTTTTTCCACAGAATTGTTAATGACGTACTCCGACGGATTGATGGCTGGCATGCTAGATTTTCTAAAAGCTATTTAATGTAATAATTGAAACTTGTTTACCTCAATTTTCTTCCTACGAATTCTTTAAAATCGTAATCCTAATTTCACTTGAGAGTTTTAAAAACTTCTTAGGAAGCAAATTGAGGTAAAATATTTTAATTACTACATCAAATAGTCGTCAAGGAGTCCAGCATGGCAGCCATTAGTCTATTTGAGCATATAACAGTTCTGGTGCAAAAATAGCACCAGGGACTAATGTGAGCCACATATGTTAAGTTAGGGGATCTAATTAAATAAATTGAAACTTTGAGAGCATATTGAAGTACGAATATAAGTTTAGGATCAATCTGAATATTTACTCTTTGGAAGACATAGACAGAGACACAATTTTTTGTCCCAAATTCCTGTTATTGTCTCTATTGTTGTATTTTTCATCTTAGAAATAAAAGTCAAACACAACATCGATGTCTTGGCTAGTATCTTGTGTTCTAAATAGTTCAAAATATGTGTAGGAACTACTATAAGTGTGTGAGTCCAGGTTGTAACGTGAAGAAACATGTGGAGAGAGCTGCAGATGACATAAAGTCTGTGATGACAACCTATGAAGGCAAACACAACCATGATGTTCCTCAAGAAAGATCATCCTTTGCATCTCGCATAGCATCACTCACCAACAACTTTGCAACCCCATCATCATCATCATCACTTCCTCTTCATGACACAAGCCTATCACTATCTTCACCAAGGGCCAACAATGAAAATCAAGCAAGTCAAGAACTTACTACTCTTCCCTTCATTGTTGGAATTCCAAATTTCGGTAGGTCATTGATTGGTACTTCATATGCCAATGAGGGACCAAGCTCAAACAATGAAGAGAAGAAGGATTAGTGACTCAATTCAGGTTTGGTAGGATTTCAGATATGTTATAAAGTCGCGTTGTTTCTGCTATAAAATATTTGTCATTCTTAAAATTTAGTACAGTAATAATTCAATTTATCTTGATATAATCGTATAAAGATACATTGAATTATAAATGTATTAGATTTTCAAAGTGACAATATTTTGGAAATAACACATAGGAACTTGGTTGTTTTCATATTAGAATAGAATAAAAGAAAATGTCATGGACATTTTGGTTAGCTCAGTGAGATTATTGTAGACTAGAACTGTAGGAATCTTGTGCTTGGCAAGAATGTAGGACTTGCGTCAACTTCTAATTTAAGAGTTGCAGATGCTGAAGGCAATTTGACTGATGAATTCTAGCCTTTTTTTTTTTTTTGGGGGATAGGGTAAAATATATTTTTTTTTTCTAAAAATTTTGGCAAAAGTTTTAAAAATATCTTTAAATTTTATTTTGTTTTAATTTTATCTCAAAAATTTTTAATTTGTATCAAATATATTTTTGACAGTAAAATTAAAAAAAATTGAGACAGTTGAATTGGTTTTATTTTTGTCTATAGGAAATTTTTAGGATAAAATTGAAATAAAATAAAATTTATGAATATTTTTAAAATTTTTGTCAAATTTTAGAGACAAAAAGTATATTTTATCTTTTCGGTATTATTTTGGACAAAAGAAAATTGTTTCTCTTTGAATATTGTTTATTGGGATAAAATATTATTTTTATCAACGATAGTTTTAAATGCAAATAAATCTATTCATTGAAGATGTATCCAAAGATGGTACCTATGACAAAATTATTCAAATACTAAAAAGTTATTCAAAAATTTTAAATTATCCCTCTTCTAATTCTATTTTCTCACTTTTTATCCTTCTTTCTATTCTTACTGCAAATATCGTCAGCAACACATTTTTCTAAAATTGTCAGATTAGGAGCGAGAGTAGAGAGGGGATGCTGACGGGACTGGGAGCGACCGTCATTATCGGGAGGAAGAGTGAGAGAAAAAAAGTCAGAAATAGAGAGAAAACGACAAAACGCGGGGAGAAGAAGGAAGAGATGTATTGTCACTGTCAAAACTTTCCTCTAAGTCGCGACTGTCAGAGTTGTCACTGGAGGAGGACTTTGTCGTTGCCGTCGTAGTTGGAGACGCATAAAACAAAGAGAGGGAGAGCACGAGTTAGTCAAAGAAAAAGAGGAGGAATGCAATGGAGGAGGAACCGTTTCGTCACCGCTGCGTCTGTTGTCATCGTCGATGAAGCTCGCCGCTGGAGGCAATGTCAAACAATAGTGAATATGCTGGTGGTGGTGGTGATGGTGAATTTCGCTACGGTAATGGCCATTGTGAAGGTGGATATAACAAAAACAGTGGCGATGGAGATGGCAGCATTAAAGATCGTGGTTTTTGTGATGGTGGCAGTGACTGGTATTTGATTATGATTTTATGGTGTTGCTATAGTTCTATCCAACTTTTGACCTCTTAATCTAGTTGTTTGTTAGGAGGATGGTGGTGGTAAGAAAAAAGAGGCGACGAGGGTTGTGGCTGGGGTGACGGTAATACTGGCGGTTGTGGTTGATGTGGATGAGAGTTGGAGAGGAAGAATTTAGTGGTGATAGAGCCATAAAAGGGGTTACGGATTAGGTTAGACTGAGCGAAAATGTTTGGTAACCAAAGAAAATCAGCCAAAAACAGTCATAACTTGCCTTATTTAGCATTCATTAATTGTTGCGATAATTAATTAATACTAAATAAGAAAATTTGTAACTTTTAGATAATTTTTAGAGTTTAGATAATTTTATTGTACCGAATTCGTCTTTTATGGATATAACTTTAATTTTTTCGTTTCGTGAATAAATTTGTCAATATTTAGAATTTTCGTGAATAAAAATAGTAATTTTTTCCTAATTTATTACTTCTTGATATGATGTTAATAATATGGTCTTTTCAACTTTGTGTGTTTGTTATATATGGTAGACTTTGATTTCTATATTGAGATAAATGAACTAACAAACGAACTTACATATGACAATTTGAGTTGAGTTTCTGGCTTGAATAGGATAAATTTTTTAATTGTTGATTGAATTCTTGGGTAAATACGAGTACATATTTAATGATAATTGTTTGGATATGAGAGGGTATATGGATAATAATCATCTCATTCAATACTTACTTAGAACATATATAATATGAATGTTTCAAATAGAACTAAAGTTTTGGTTTTTGAAATTTACAATTTTTATCATTTAAATTTAAAATTTATTATACTAATTTTTAAAATCTAGCTTCAAGCATCATATTAATTTTTGAACACTTTTTGATATTGAGTCAATGAACAGAGTATTCTGCTGACTTTGACTTGTTAGATTAGCACAGAGAGCTAAACAATATTGTTTCGTTTTAGCTTTTAAATAAGACAAAAACAAAATCGTTTTGGAGAAAGAGAGGAAATAAAATGATTTGAATATCATATAAGTTTTTTTCATTTTTTGTTTTTGTCTTGTTTAAATATCAAAATAAATGATATTATTTAGCTTTGTGTTTAGCGTAACAAAGTCAAAAACAATTCAACATTTTGTTTATTGATTCAATATTGGTGGAACAAATTAAAATATTAGTGGGACTAATATGGTGTCCAAAAATAAATATCAAAGAATAGTATAGTAAACTTTAAATTTAAGAAATTAAAATGATAAAAATTGTAATCTTCATAGACTATTTTAAAAATTTAATCTTAAAATAAAGTATGAGATTTGATGAATTTAATTTGATGAACAATTATTTTTAAATTATTTAAAATTTACAATGTGATGTCTTAATTATATTTGTAACTTACATGATCTTTTTAATATTTTGCATTTATAAGTTATAGATTATATTTTAGATCGAAGAAATTGCCGTTCGAGTGAGGTAGGTATAGATCGGATTAATTATTAAATTAGTTTATGAAAGATAAAATATTCTTTAAATTTATCTTTGAAAGATTTTTTCAATCAAATTGATTCTCCAAAAATTGTGAATTAATTATATTTGTCCTCCAGTCATTCCATTAATAATTTTTTTCAAAGATTAATATTGTAAAATGTTAATTGATAACATATATAATACCTAATATGTTTAATTGGATATTGACCAAATATGTTTAAGAAAATTTATTAATTTAGTCATTTTTTTCAATTAAAAAAATTCTATTCTTAATATGATCTAGTGATTAAATTGATAGATTTTCGTAAACATATTTAGTTAACGTCTAATTAAATATGTTATGTGTTATGTATATTATCAATTAATATTTTACATCATTAATCGTTGACAAAAATTGTGAATAAAGTAACTAAAGAACATATATGATTAATTTGCAATCTTTGAAATTTGAATGATCAATTTGATTAAAAAATCTTTTAGAGAGACAAATCTAAAAAATATTTTATTTTTTAAAAACTAATTTAATTATTAAACAAATTTAAGTATATATATATATATGTGTGTGTGTGTGTGTGTGGGGTATTTGCCGGTTTGAGTTCTGGATGATAAATAAAATATCAGTCGGTAATAAAACGTGTATTGGAGCAAGTAGTTAATATTCAGTGCGGATGTTGGTATTAAATATACCTGCTCCACTCTTTTCTATTATCATTTGATTGTCAAGTCATGGCAGGCCTAGACAAGAGAAGAGCCTGAAAAGGCTAAAAGGCCTATGATCTATGCACGTTGAAGCCAGAAGCACCTCGTTAATGACCATTTAGCCAAACTGCCAATGAAAACAAAAAAAAATGTTCCTCCCCTTCATTTTTCATCAAGCGAGGGTGAGAACTGAGAAGTGAGAACTTCTTGGTATTCCACTATTCTGCTTCTGGTTTCAATGGCAAAGAAGTCTCACATCGGTTGAAGTTTTAAAAAACACGTGTCTTATATACAAGAGGTGCATTGAAAGGCTCGTCCCTTCGGGGACATCCGATAAAATTGGAACGATACAGAGAAGATTAGCATGGCCCCTGCGCAAGGATGACACGCACAAATCGAGAAATGGTCCAAATTTTTTTTCGCTGTTCTTCAATGGATTTCTGATTTCTCCTCCTCCTCTTTGCAATTTTCATTTTTCTTCAATGGATATTTGTCCTCTTTTTGGGGCTAGACTTCCTTCTTTCTGTGATTGTCGTACCAAAAAAGTAACGTCTCCATTGCTTGTTTCTGCCTTCAATTTTATTTTGTAATTGTTTTTCTTACCTGGGTCTGTATTTTGTTGTCGAATAAGAAAGTTGGTGCAAGCCAAAAAAAATTCCTTTATTTTCAGGTAAGAAATATTGAACGACACTTTTTAGTCCTCCTCTTCTTTGCATTCTTCTTCAGTGGATTTTGACCTCTCAGAGGCTAAACTTTCTTGTTTCTGTGATTGTGGTACCAAAAAAGGAACGTCTCCATTGCTTGTTTCTGCCTTCAATTTTAATTTGTAATTTCTTTTCTTACCTGGGTCTGTGTTTTGTTGTCCAGAAAGAAAGTTGTTGCAAACCAAAAAATTTCCTTTATTTTCAGGTAGGGAATATTGAACGACACTTTTTGTGCCTTATATTTTTATCTGGGTTGGGTGTTCCATATTTAGAGAAAATAACTAATTAAATGGCCAAGGAAAAAAAATTGAGTCTGTCAGAACACCTGCGACCATCTCGACTACAAGGATGCAGCGAGAACGATCCTCCACCGTTCAGATGGCATGCACCACAAACCGGTTAATCACGATCTGATCGCACGGTCCTAATTCATCCACCAGACCTTAGATCCTGTCTCCTTAGAACTCAAGGATACAGATGTACGAGCCTATAGAACAGATCCTGTTCAAGTAAGGTCGTGCACTGTGTTCTTTGTGTTTGATTATAAAAAATGCTTTTCTTTTGTGAAGCCAGCCGATGTGTGACTAAGTTTACGTTTACGAAATTCAGAAAATCTTAAAATTTAACCACGTGTTTAGTCCTCTAGTCCGAAATAAATTGGGCTCAGAGAAGATATGTTCTGTATAATGATGGTGATAACACCGAACAGCATTGTTGCTTCATGAAGTGAACAACACATGAGATTAGCCATTGCCGAGTGTAGGTGTGTATCTGTTTAGGGAAATGAATAATTGGTCTTGTATTTGGGTTAAGTTATGTTGCCTCTTAGGTCTTCCAAAATGATGTGTTATTAAAACTGATCTGTCATTTGTTTCAAATGGCTGAAAGCGACTTGGAAAGAGCAAAACTTTGTGTGAAGAACAAGTCAAAAGAGTTTATGACAGAGAGGATAAACGTAAATTGTGGACAAGGACATTGCCATTTTACATTACGAGATGGAAGACTAAAGTAGCTAAATGCTATTTGATTAGTTTTCAGTTTTGATTCTCATCCTGATCCTGATCCACCAATTTTATTTATTCATATCTTTTAATGCTAATGTTGCCATTATTATTGAACTACTAGTACCCTTTGTGGCATAGTTTGTTCATTGTAGTTTATCCCAATTAAACAAGGTGGTTCAAAAACACTCAATTTGGCTCTTGTATAGTATAGTCCTTTTCATAACATGACGCTCCTTTTTCTATGATTCTGTGTGTCTGTTTTATGATAATTGTTTTTTATTTATGTCTCCAGATAAATGTTAACCAAATTTGTTAGAATGAAAGTATTCCAGATATAAGTTCATGAAAGTTATGTTGCCGAAGTCATTCACTAAATTTACAAGAAAGAATAAGAGCACAACATTTCCCCCAAAACAATGGTTGAAACTCGAAGGTTGAAAAGTAGTTACAATGTTTTTACACATTTGATTTCTCATGTTGCTACTAACAGGACATAAAGTATTTAATTATTACCCAAAATTGGAGGGAAAAAAAGGATTGCCCTGCAATCATGCAAACATTTTCAATAGGACTACTACTACAAAAACTAAAGAAAGAGGTTACAACTTACAACAGTTTTTTTACACATTAATTAACCTGCTGCCTCGGGAAAAAAAGGGAGGATTGTCCTTTTTCTTCAACAATCTAGTGAATCTACCAAGAACCCTTTGCACTTTCAGACCGTCGTGTAGCCCAGTTCCACCCCCAGTCTTGTGACCTAAAAAAATTCAAGCTTCTATCTGAACCTCCCTCCTTAGGGGATGTCTAGCCTCCAATGGACAAAACAAATTCACACTTTCTTTTTTTCCATTTCACTCTGTGGTGGAGGTGGAGGTCCCAGGGACGAGGAGGAAATGGTTGAGTTCTGCTAATCATCCAAGACTGAGCAACATGTGAAATTCTTTGCAAACTCGCATATCAAACGCCATATGCAAGTGTCTTCTCCCTCAAACTTCAAATCATCAGTGAAAATCATGTGGCATTATATCTTCTACCTGTAATTTCCAACACTTGGGATCCAATTTGGCCTGTCCATGATATATGATAAAAACCTCAGTGATCAATACTCTTGCTTAACTAAATTAGTATTTTCTCCAAGTCTTAAGACAGAGACCAGAAATGGATATACCTGAAATACTTTGTCTCTCCATTCAAACACACAACCTCGTGCTTCTATGTGTTTTATAAGACCATCTCCAGTAGGGAACTCATCCCAGTTCCTGTTTATGGCCCACCTGTCATAAAAAGTAACTCCACATCAGCTTTTACGTCATACTCAAAACATCTCTCTTTTCCATTAGGAGGAACTAACTTTAGTTCCTGTTATGGTCCCACTTAATTAATTAATTAAAATACTTAAAATAAATATAATTTATTTTTTTCAATAATATAATTTAAATTTATAAATTTAAAAATAATTTACAGTTAAAAGATACTAATATTAAATAAATTCATATATAACAATAATACAAAATATATAATTCGAGATTATACTAATTTGTAAAATTACTTAATACAAAGAAAAATATAGTTAAATTTTATAGTTGACGACAAACATTATAAAATTGCCATATATGTTCAACAAATTCTCTTTTAACTGTCTATACTACTGCCTATTTAATTATTATAATTATTAATTAATTTAAGCTAATTTATAAAATTACTTAATATAAAAATATAATTAAACTAATTTACAAAATTAATTAACATACATATAATAGGTATGTAATATATATTTTAATTTATTTATATATAACATTTTTTAATTCATTTATATGTAACATGCAACAGTTATAATATATATGTATATAATACAATTATCATTTTATGTATATGTTTTAATTTAATTTTATTTATTGACATTCCATGTGTCAAATTTTTGTTGGAGGCTGAGAGTTCCTCTGAGCAGGAACTCTCCTCATCGATCCATGTGAAGGAACTCATTTGAGTTCACACTCCAACGGACAAAAGTGCCCTTGTGTCAGAGAAGGAACTTGGGATAATTACTATTGAAATTGCTCTAAGCTGCTCTGGTAGCATAAGGCCGCAGCGAGTCCTTCTTTTTGTCAAATATAAAAATGGTTTGTCACTTAGAAAAAAAATGATATTTTTTTTGGATATTTTATTGTATTTTTAAATCCTTTAAGAATATTTTTGTTGATAATAAATTTTGGGTATATTTTTGTTAATGATAAAAATATTCGGGTATATTTTTTTTGTAGTTAACCCTTATTATTATTAGAGTAATTAACTTATTATTATTATTAAAAAAATAGAGTATATATTTAAATAGGTCCCTAAAGAATTTTACGTCGATATTTTTGTTTTTGAAAAAATTTTATTATATTGAGATCCATAAACTTTACAAAAATAGAACATATAAGTCTCTATCTTAATCAAGCATATTGTTTTTATTTGGACAGATAGATCTTTAAAAGTGTGACAAAGAGATCTATATATCTTACTTTTATATAATTCTAGGACTTCTATGTGATAAAATTTTTTTAGAGATAAAAATGTCCGATGCAAAATTTCTTAGGACCTATTTGAATATATATTAAAAAAAATATATATAAGCTTATCCTATCTATTGTTTGCTTCTTTAAATTGCACTAGAATAATACCTTAATCAATTATCATTCTATTGAAAATTTTTGGTTTCTTTAATCCTAAGATCATCTATGTTAAATTATTTAAAAATAAATATTTGAATGCAGAAATCTATCTAAATTCATGTGCATAATCAGAAGAGTTTGATTTTTTTTATCTTTTTTAATCAAAGTTTTTTTTAATTTTTGATAGGGCTAAATTGTAATTTTTTTAATAGAAAAAGAATTATAGAAATGATTTTAAAGTATTAGAGGCCAAAATTCTAAAATTACTATTTATATTTGAGTGTACCACGTATTAAACCCTAAAACTTAAATAAAATAGTATCTCTAATTTTATTTTTATTTAATTCTAAATTAAAAATAATAATAAATTATTTTATTCAGTATTTATAATAATAAATAAAATTTTTATTATATAAATTATTTAATGTAAAATAATTTAATTTACAATTATAATATGTATTGTTCATAAAAATATTAAAAAATAATAATTTTCTAGCCTACTCCACCCTCCTCTGTCAAAATTTTCAATAGAGGAAGAAGAAGAGAAAGTACACAAATATATTTAACTTTAAAAAAATACTAACTATTTTATATTTGTCTATAAAATTGGTACAATCTCATATTTCACTTTTTCTATACAATTGGTACACACGCACTCCTTGAACCATCAATTTACAGAGAAATTTTATTATTTTAAAGAGAAATAAATGAAAATGTATATATGAAACAATTAATTAATAGGGAAAATTCTATGGGAATTTTATATATTAGTTTGAGTTGATAATTTGTATCCAGAAATGATGGCTGAGAGTGCTAAGCACAAAAATGCAAAGAAGGACAAGCTAATTGCGGCGGTTGATGTGTCTGTGAATGCATTGTCTGCTCCTTCTCTCATTCTGTTTGTTATTGGAATTGCTGCTGATGCTGATGATATTAACAGGTATGCCATTATCTGTACCCACAAAGATTTTAAAACTAGCTTCACTCAATCTAATTCAAATCAATTTATTACAAGTAAACTATACATACTTCCTTTTAAAATTAAACTTAGATGATCTTGTATTCTACGATTAAAAAAATCGATAGAATATATTTTTTATCTTTTAAATTTATCAAAAATTTTAAAAATATTTTAAAATTTTATTTTATTTTAATTTTGTCATTAAAATTTTTTATTTACATCAAATATATTTTTGACAATTAAATTTTTAAAAAATTTAAAACTAAATTAACAATAATGTATGATAACTATGTCTAACTAACTTGTGTTGTTCTTATAAAATTGTTGTTGATTAATTTTAAATTTTTTTAAAAAATAGTAATTAGAAATATATTTGATACAAATCGAAAACTTTTAAGATAAAATTAAAACAAAATAATAAGAAATATTTTTAAAATTTTTAATAAATTTTAAAAATAAAAAATATATTTTATCCTAAAAAATTTAAATATAAAAAGTTTTGGATGTATATAAAATAAATGGTTTTAACTGTATAATTTACGTGTATACGAGAGTATACAATTTTAGGGGAGGTAAAAAGTTTTTTTAATCGGACAAAAAGCCTTACAAATTATAGAGATATTTTGTTAAATTTAAACATTTTAACACAGAGAGTAATATTTTTGTAAAAAAAAAAAAAAAAAAAAAAAAAAAAGTTGATCAAAATTATACTCTTTTTTCGCTTTCGCTGAAATGCTCTATTTTCGACCCCACCAAAATATACTTTTCACTTCCACCAAAATATCCTAATCCATATGTTATTATTATACTTTGCAGATCTACATTATTTATGCAATATACCGATATAATATGCATTTAAAAAATAAATTATTGTATTGGACACGTTTTTTATTTGTTATGTTTACACAAATTTGGACCCACTTGGTTAGTGAAAAACTAGGTTAAAGGTTTAAAGCCAATAAATATTCAGACACCCTAAAGAAGTCAATAAATATTCTCTTTTTCTCATGATTATTATGTTAATGTTGTAGAAGCTTTCAGAACGAACTTGAAAGTTCTCTCTCTTTAAATAGAATAATACACTCTTGTTTACCAAGATTTGTGGCTGAAGAATGAAGTTACTATGGGTAAAATTTTAGTATTTTTTTTTTCCTTCAAAATAACTATCTATTTAAATAAAATGATACATTGAAAATTAATTATATGTCCATCCAAATTTAATTTAAGTAATCATTTAAGAAACCTTAAAGGCACAGTTACACAACCTTATCAATTTCATTACTCAACTTGATTATTGGATTAACAATAAGAGCATCATAGAAATTAATATTACAAAAAAAAAGGTCTAACCTGATCTCCAAAGAAATCAACAAGAACTGCAATATTTGGTTGAATCATATTTTTCCCCATAACTTGGCGAAAACATTGGATTCCAGTGTACAAACTAGAAAGAATTGCTACGGCCAACAAATACCTATATATATTATTATCCAAATAACAACAAATTCAAATTTAATTTCAAAATCCCAAATGAACAAAGCTCAAATTTTGATTAAAACCCATCATTCTTTATTCAAAATTCTCCCATCAATCATTCAGTTTCTTCACCCATTGAACAAATTTAAATAGCATCTAAATCTAAGTTAATTTAAATTTATGGATTTTTACTTGTCAATAAATTGCTACATATATAAAGCAGGATTCTAATTGAATACTCGATCAACTTAAATAATTTACAAATAATATGTTTTAAAATCAAATTTTCATTAAAACCTGTTATCCTTTATTCAAAATTCTCAAAAATACTCTTGAAATTAACAATGAAATTGACTAAAAAAGAGGTTATGCATCCACACCTGTACTCCTGATACTTGTGAAACTCTTTCCAATCGCCATGTTCATTGGTGACCACAACGAAGAAAGAAATAAAAGAGAAAACAAAAGCAACCCTTCTCAACCACAAAGACCCTCTCTCAACCAAGTCCTCCCTCCTATAACGCTGTAGTATCCCTGCAATGCCATCTCCACCGCCGCCACCACTTCTTTCCTCCGTGCTTGCCGGCACGGACTGAACATTTATCTTTGTCTCTGAGTCATTAGAAGCCGCCATTTTGTCTGAATTTTATTTGAGAAATTCCAATTTTGACAAGAGTGAAGTGAAAAAAAAGATTAGCTCATGAAGAAAAAAGAAAACAGATGATGAGCTTTATACAAGACTAAGACAAAGACAAATGAGGTATGCGATGTAAATTTTTTTTTTTCCTTTTTTTTTTAGTTTGAATTAGATTTAGATTTAAGATTTTATGTTTGTAGCAGCTTTTAAGGTGGTGTATGCAGAATCGTTATAGAAGTTAACGAAGCTTCTAGAGTAAGAGTAAGGACCAATCAGAGGACGCGTGAGCGGCACGAGCTTTTTAATAGCGTGGCGTGGATGTAAAAATGGCGGGCAGAGATAAGCACGAGAAATGATTATCTTGTTCTTTAAAAATATATGTTAAAATTATAAATTAAAATTTTTTTATTAAAAATACAAAAATTTTTAATTTTTAATATATTTATTTTATATCTATTAAATAAAAAATTTAAAATTTTTTTATTAATAATAAATTTATCGTTTGTCCTAAAGACACATGTTAATTGCCAAATGAGATATAACTCAAATGACATAATCTCTTTATACTCAATTAGAAGGTTGTGGGTTTGAATCTCTTATCTTTGGTAAAAAAAAAAGATACATGTTAACTAAATTCTTAAAAAATTATAATTAAATGATTGTATAAAATTTTTTACATAATAAATAAATTAAAATTAAATTTTTATTTTATTTTAAAAATATTAGAGATAAATTTTATTCGTTATATAATCTTCTTTTTTATTTTTTCATCTAAGACATAAAGTTACAACCCTATGTATAAAAACTGAATGAAAATGTAAAAGGAAGTTAAAATGAATTTAATTTGTACGATAATTTCTTTTCTTATAAATTTTTCGTACAGTTTAAGTAAATAAAAGAGGTGATTAAATGTTAATAATTAATAGCTAAAAGATATAAAATTGAATCTGAAAAAGTAAGATGAGGGTTGGCACTTGGCAGTAAGCCTGGTTGGTGGTGTCGCCGAATATTCAATGCTTTCTCTCAAGACTTCTGGTTCTACGCATCTTCTTTTTGGGTTTTCTCAAGCAAGTACGTACGTTTTGTTTGTTTACTATTTGTGTTTTTTTTTTTTTTTGGTTTTTTTTTAAATACAAATTGGAGATTATTTACATTTTTATACCAAATTTGTTCACCCTATACCTTATGCATTAAGACACTTTTTAATTTGTATATGAAAGCTTGGCTGGTGTTGCACCCGATTAGGGGAAGGAGGGGGCTGCACATTAGTGTGGTGTCAGGTGCCGAAGAAAATCGGACCGTGCGACATCCAAGTTGCAACACGAACGGTCCGAGAAGTAGCTACCAAAACGGACGGTCCGTTTTGTGGTATGCTGGACACGCGTCACGCAAAGCTCACTTCTCAAATGGTGCCCTGAATATCAACATTGACCATGCAATAAGGACTCTCATCATTCGGGTTATCACTTTTAGCATTCACTCTCAACCTCAAAACTCCATTCTTCTTCATTCCTCTGCTGCTAGTGGTGTGCATGGTGAAAAAAAAAGGAAAATGTCAAAGAAATATAAAATTAAAGATGTTGATCGCCCTGAGCTTCATATTATACACTATCTCAGTCATTCTGATTATGTAAGTTTGTTTTAAATTTTTTTAATTTTTATAATTATAATTATTATTGTTAGAAATTTAATTATTCTTATTGTTGTTAGGATCTGAACTTAAAAATATATATAGAATGGTTAGGACTATTCTTCAACGTTTTTAATTTTTTTCTGAAATTTTTTCACTATTTTTTTATAAAAAATATTATTGTTAGGGGATTAATTATTATTATTGTTGTTAGACATTGAATCTGAAAATGTAAATAGAATGATGTAATATTTTTTTAATTTTGTTTAATATTTTTTATTATAATTATTAGTGTTAGGAAGTGAATTATTAATATTTAGAAAATTAATTATAAAATGTAAACCGAATTATTATTAATTTTTTTATACAACGTTTATTTTTTAAAATCTTTTTTAAATTTTTAGTTATAATTGTTAGGAAATTAAATATTATTGTGGTTGTGAGTAATTGAATTTAGGAATAAAAACTGAATGGTTAGTATTAATTTTTAAAAGTACGTTAGTTTATTTTTGTTAATTATAATTATCATTGTTAGGAAGTTAATTATTATTGTTATTAGAAAATGAATTTAGGAAGATAATAAGAATGATTATTAGTATTTTTTAAAATTTAGAAATATGTGTTTAATTTTACTTAAGTAATAGTTAATAGATAATTAATATTTTAAATTATAATGTTATATATTAGAAAAAAAATTTTCTACCACAAATAAATAAACAGCATCTCTAATGTTGTAACATTCTTGAGAATTGATTAGGAATGTATATATTAGTTAACGTTATTAATAGTTAGTTTTGAAAAATTTTAAGGATTAATAATTCATTTCATTTTAGAAGTTATAATTATTTGTTTTAATTGGATTTAGTCAAATAATTTATGACAGTTGTGTTGTTTCAAGTAATATGTGTTGTTGAGTTAGTTGTGCAAATTTTGTTAATGAGTTGCTGTAGTTAAAAAATTCTTACCTTTTAGTAGTAAGTTAGTAATAGTTAATGAATGAGTTGACTAATAATTTATTATGTTTTTTGTAGAAATTAAGAATGTTGACATGTGACCATCCAGTTCTTCCGGATCGGTACAACGATAGGGTGGATGAGCATTTACGAGTTACTGGGTTTTATCATGCATCTCAGATTGGTGTAGTACAATGTCAGAAAGCACTCGTGAATGCTCTAATCGAACGGTGGCACCCAGATACACATACGTTTCACCTTCCCATTGGTGAATGTATCGTGACTCTTGAAGATGTGGCTCTAATTCTTGGTCTTCCGACAGATGGTCTTCCAGTCACAGGGATGACAATGAGTAGTTTTGAAGCTTTGGAGGCAGAGTGTTTGCTTCAATTTGGAGTTGCACCGCGTAAGTCGGGCTGTAGAGGTAGCTGCATAAAACTGACCTGGCTGCGGGATCTAAAAGAAAATTTAGAGTTGACTGATGAAATTAGTATACAGAGGTATGTGAGGTGCCACATTATGTTGCTGATCGGGACGATCTTGTTTGGGGATAAGTCTAGGGCACGTGTGCACTGAAAATTTCTACCATTGCTTTGTGATTTTGTTAGTATTTGACAGTATAGCTGGGGATCGGCATGCCTAGCACACCTCTACAGGGCGTTATGCAAAGCATCTCGTTTTAACTGTAAGGAAATAGATGGTCCACTAACACTTCTGCTCGGTTGGACTTGGATCCGACTGCCATATCTATTGCCGCTTCCTAGGGAACCCCGCAGTTTTTCGCTAGCAAACAGGTAATATTATGTTACAATATACCCGTATCTTGATATTTAATATTCAGTTGAGCTAATTGAATATATCATATTAGGTGGCGTAACTGGGAGCGTGGTGACCGACAATATAGATATCTGAATCTAGCTCACTTTAGGAAGGCCCTTGATGAACTTCAGGAAGGCCAGGTATGTTTTAATTAAAGAAGTATTAGTTTCGCGTTTAGGGTCTGGGACAAAATTATGAAGCATTGTTATTGTTATTGGTATTGTGGGTTGTAATCATGAGTTTCCTTTATTTTTCCCAGTTTGTGTGGGTTGATTATGCTGTGGATCGCGTGGATCCGAATATAATTCCTGCTGAAATCTACATGCAGTCGGTTGTTTGGAGTGCTACAGTTCCGTTGGTGTTATTTGAATGCATCGAGTGGCATGCTACCGATAGGTTTAGGCGACAGTTCGGTTTTGTTCAGGGAGTACCTAATCAGGAGCGGAATCTGGACAAGGCGCATGGAGAAGTCCTAACTGGTCCTAAGAATCTTAACTGGGCCACGACACCGAATCATTCAATTTGGGTGATGAATTGGACAAACAGGTATAACTACATTCTTTCTGAGCTTCCGATGCCTTCACAGCATCCATTGGATAGTTACATGTACTGGTACCGATCAAAATTTGGGGACCGCTAGAACTTGTCGAATCTTATGGGTCAAGAGAATGATGAAGGTAATCAGGATATGGATGAGGGTAATCAGGATACCGTTGAGGGTAGTCAGGATATGGATGATGACAATGAAGAACAGGAGCCACATTCACCGCATATATCACCTCCAAATCCGCTTCCACATGAACAACCTCAGTCCTCAAGCCAGTATGTACCTCAGACACAGTTCACCCCATCATTTTCAATACATCAACAATATTGGGGTATGTCACAGTTTGAAACAGGATAAGGAGGTTCTTTTAGCCAGTTACTTGAGTTCATGGCTACAGATGCAGGACAACCACAATATGGCCATCAGCCTGAGTTCATGGCAGGTAGGTATTCGTTGGATGCGAGGTATCCGGGCCATACCTTATCGGTGGCCAGTTACATCATGTTATTATGTCACTCTAAACAAAATAAGAACATCAGCTTCAGATGTAAAAATTGGACCGGACCGACAGGTTCGACCGTCAAACCCATTGAACCGGACCTTAACTGGTTCGGTTCATTGGATTTGAACCGTACAAGGCATCGAACCAGTGCAAATAATAATTACAAACTCACGTAATTTTTAATAATCATATTGTAGAGAATTTTATTATTATTTTCTAATAAATACTTGTAGTATATAACAGTAAAAAAAATAAAACATTTATTGTTCATGTTTCATATTGGTTTAAAATAACTTCATATTTTTAAAATGTTAGCAAACACATACATTTTGAAGTTTCTTATTTAACATTCGTACTATTTTTTATTTTTTATTTACATAGGACCGGGTCAACCGGTTCAACCACTTACCCAACAGTTGAACCAGTGACCCAGTCACCTGAACCGTTCGAGCACCGGTTCGATCCTGACAACTTGCACATCAACGCATGATTAAATTATGGTAAATAAATACTAATTTATTCATAACTAAATCAATAACTAACTAAAAAAACTAATACGACGAATTACATACCTACAGTCATATATTCTGAAAACTCCGGAACATGCATGGCATCCAAGTCCAAAACTTGCATGAATGATGGCTCCTCAAACGGCACTTCGTTTGCGAGCGCATTTGTCACCCCTGTCACATCTGGAGCCATAGTTCCTTCACCGTGATCTTCATCTCCATCTGGACCAACAAATTCGTAGTTGCTTTCGAACTCTTCTTCACTGTCACTATTATAATCTTTCCGTAGAATATTCCGGTCGGCCTCAGATTGTTCAAACTCAACATACAACTCGATGAACGAGATCTGAGCCCGATTTTCAATATACATTGAAAACATCTCTTGTATGCTCGCTTCGTCCGTCACATATTTAGTTTGATACTGGACGAATCCACCAAACACCGGTATGGGATATCTATATAGAATACATGATATTTTTTTGCCCTCTTAGAATCAATCTTTTCACAGATCACACCTTTGAGCTCTTCAAATGAGATGATAAAAGGAATAACAACATCTAGCGGATTTTCACAAATAAATTTTACTCCTTCAGACGTTTGTAACAAAATCTGACCAAAATAATACACTTTTAGTAACACTCTGTCACTCATTTTTCTCAATCACCAAAAAAGAAGCATAGCTTTAGCTACTAGATTTTCAGGTTCAAAACAAGAAATGAAGAAACCAGAAAGAAGAAACAGAAGAAGCAGCCATTCAAGAAGTGGAAGAAGACGCAAGTAAGCTCCCACCAGTTCACTTCACACTTTTATATAGGCCTCTTTAATCAACTCGCACCCTTCGACTAGGTTAACCTGATTCAAAAAAAATTATTAAAAAATAAAATCGGACCATGCGATTTCATCTACCAGTTCATATAAAAAATTGTCAAGCTCACGCAAAACAGAGGGTCCGAGTTCAATCTTCCCAAATTCAATTTCTCAGCATGGAACTCGGACCATGCGATTTGATGCCCCATTCCATATTAAAAAACCAAGCTTAAGCAACACGGAGGATCCGATTTCAACCTTCCGAAATTTAAATTCTCTTACCATACAAATTGGATCGTGCGTTTTGTTATGCAAAAGTTTAAAACCAAAGAACTCACACGGTCTCAGTTCTTTTACCTCACACTGCCAAAAAATTGTCCTACATATATGTCTAGTCCCCATGAATCCATATCGAAAAATAGCACACATATACCTTCCATTTCCATAAAATTGAGCTGCATTAAGATAGGAAATATTATTTTGTTTCAATTTTGTTTTAACATTTAATTTTAATTTTATTCTTAATATTTCAACATGTTTTTCTTATATTACTAAAGTGAATAATATTAATTATAACTAATAAAATATTTAATTATTTGATTTGACCAAAAAAATATTAAATTATTTAATAAATAAAAAAATAAAATAAATCAATTTAATTTAATTTACTCTTTTATTATTTTCTATATATATGAAATCGAAATATGGTCATATCTTTTGTATTTCAGTTATAATTTTTATAATTTTTTTATTTTTAATTTTGTTTATCTTTATTTTTCCAAAATTTTTTATGATTTTATTTTATATTATTTGTATATATTTTTTTATTAATAATTCTTAAGAAGGTTATTATTTTGTTTACTAATGTTTCAAATTTTTTATAATATTTTTGTAAAATCTGATTAATAAATTCTTCTTGAAATTTGTTAATAAAAATATATTTTGATTTTTGTCTTTCATCTTTTATATCTATTATATATTATTAAAATTGAATTTATGCAATTAATAGCATAATTGACGTGACATATTTTTAAATGTATTTTTTATTTATTTTATTTAATTTATTTAAATGTGTTAATTAATTAATCATTTATTTGATTTGATTGGAATAAATTTTAAATTATTTAATATTTTATTTAATCACATTAACCATAACTAGTCAATTATATTGATTATTTGAGTGGATTAAAATAAATGAATTAATTTTGTTTTAATTTATATTAATTTTTCATCTTATGTTTTTATTTGATCGAGATAAATATCAAATTATTTAATATTTTGTTTGACCACATTAACTATAACTAATCAATTATATTAATTATTTAATTTGACTGGAATAATTAAATTTATTCTATTTTAATTTGTATTAATTTTTTCATCTTTTGTATTTTGATTACTAATTTTAAAAATATTGTAATTTTTACATGGCATATTTATAATATTTTTTATTTATCTAACTTACTTTATTGAGCCAAATAATTATAATTAACTTTTTATATTAATTATTTAATTTAATTAGATTAAATATACGTTATTTAATTCAATTTATTGTTACATTAATGTTTGAGTTGATGTTTATCAAAAAAATTTTTTTAGTTTTTTATCTTAAATATCATAAGTCATAAAATCAAGGTTTGAGATTAATTTGAATATTTAATTTTTATTTTGTAGAAAATTAGGTTTAATACCTATTGAAAGCACTTTTGTATGCAAATCAAATTAAGAAAACATGAAGGAAGGAGTTTTAAAAATTCAAGTATGATTGATTAATCAAATTAAGATAGGAAGGAGTTTTAAAAATAATTTTCATTTATTTTTAATTATTTTCTTTCAGTATTAAAATTTCAATTTAAAACAAATTGTGTCTATAATTGCATTAATTATGTGTTATGAAATTTTTTTTTTGAAACAAAGGAGTTCAACACAACAAGTGGAGCAAGAACCAATAAGTCAAGGCGCCAGGAATAAAGCATTACTATTAACAACAAAAAGGATCCACTCCCTTTCGCTCCTTGAAACTCTGTAATGATGCGTTGATGATTTCCTCAACACCTAATTCCTTGTTTTAAAATATTCTTCTATTTCTTTTCAACCAGACGTTTTAAATAACCGTAAAAAAGCTCATTAACCATTTTTTATGCTTCTCCTTCCTATGGTGACTTTCTATTCAGCTCTCAAAATGATCTTTCAAGGTGCCAGGAATAGACCATAGTCTGCCAAAATTAACAAGTCAAGCGCACCACACTTACCAAGTAAACTCACAATCAAGGAATAAATGGTGAACACATTCAATATCTTTTTTATATAGTACACAGACATTATCAAGCCTGATTAGCCACTCCTAATCTACATAATCTTTCCTTAGTATTTACTCTACCTATCAAAACAAACCAAACAAATAATTCCACTCTCGGTGGAACTAGCCCCTTCCAAATATTTTAGTAAGGCTATAGCTTGTTATATCCTCTTAGAGCGTCTCTGTCTGTAACATCTGCATGAAAGAGTTAGTAGAATAAACACTTTTTTTTGTCAAATTTTTGCACAACTTTATCCTCTCTATCATATGCTAGTTTAACCAGCCTTAATATATGATTTGGTTGATTCACTAGTTTCAATTTCCATTGATATAACTATCTCCTTCATTAGAAGTTTCAAATCTATTCTAACCCATCCCAAAACCCACAATCCCCTATGATAGATCCTTTTTTGTTTGAAACTGAGAAGAGTCTCGGAAATTGAGATTTCAAAGATCCACATTGTAACCACACATCCTCCCAGAATCGATTCTTTCTTCCATTACCTACCTCTATAGATAGGTCAGCTATAATCTTATCCTTAACTTGTTACTCTTTAATTTGTAGGTTACATATATCCTTCTACAGACTGCCTCTAGTCGATAGTATTTGATTGGATAACATCTCATTAGGGTTCAGATTATTACAAGAGTATACCACTTTCTTCCATAATGGACATTCCTCTTTCGAAAAACACCACCACCACTTAAACAAAAGTGCTGTATTACGAATCACCACATCTCCAACCCCTAATCCACCTAGCTTTTTTGGAGCTTGCACCACTTCTCATCTAACCAATGTCATACTATTCCTACCGTGCTTCTTGCTCCACAGGAATATTTTTTGTAAAGAAATCAACTTCTTTGCAACAGCCTTTGGCATCTTGTACAAACTCAAGTAATATATCAGTAAGCTATTCAACACTCACCAACTTACCAGCTTTATTGAGCACCTTAGCTCTCAATAAGCTGAGCTTTTTCTCCATTTTGTCTATTATCAGCTTTCAAGTCTTTACTAGTCTCGGGTTAGCTCCTAATGAGATTTCAAGGTATTTGACTGGAAGAGTAGCCTCCCTACATCCTAGCAAACTGTACATACTCTAAATCTACTACTACTCACAGTTAACCGATATTAAATTGGTCTTATCAAAATTAACGTTAAGCCCCGACCTCATCTCAAAACATCACAGGAGCCTCTTATAATTTCTGATGGTCTTTTCGTTAGGTGGACAGAACAATATTGTGTTATTAGCAAATTGAATATGTGACAACTCTATATTAACCTTCGCAACCAATAAAGGAGATATGTGGCTATTCCTAATTGCTTCTCCCACTATTCTATGCAGCACATCAACAACAAGAACAAATAAAAATGGTGATAGTGGATCTCCTTATCGCAAATCCCTTTCCATGTTGAACCATTTAGTTGGTGACCCATTTAGCAATACAGACATCGAGGTTGTGCCAACACACTCCATGACCCATTAGCTCCATCTCCGACCAAAATCCATCTTTTGTAACACAATATCCATAAAACTCCACTTGACTTTATCATATGCCTTCTGGAAATCTAGTTTGATAATTGTTGCTTCTTTTTTCCTCAACTTAGGCCGCAGGACATTTTCACACGTAGTGAGAGCTCTATCGTGTATTTTTCGACCCTTTACAAATGTACTCTAAGTCACACCCACTAGTCCCGGCATCACTGACCTCATCCTCCTAACTAAAACCTTCGAAATCACCTTATATACACAACCAACCATACTTATCGGTCGAAGGTCTTTGATCTTCTTAGTCCCAACAAACTTGAGTGCCAACGTAGCCCAGGTAATGTTCACATCTGCAGGTAACTTAGAAGTCTGAAAGAAACCTATCACGACTGTAGTGAACTCCGGCCCAGTGTCATCCCAACATTTTTTGATAAAATCCATGTTGTATCCATCACTCCTGGTGCCTTCGATGATTCACAGTCCCATACTGCTTCTCTAATCTCCTCAACTGACAGCAACCTATCCAAAGCTACAGAGTCTTCTTCATCTATCCGATTCACCAAACCATCTTTGAAATCCACCATAGAAGACCACTCCTAATGATACAAATCTTTGTAGAATTCTCTAACAACAATCTTTATCCTAGCTTGATCTCTGACCAATCTACCATTAATTACTAATGCATCAATTCTGTTATTTCTCCTTCTTTCCGAAGTTATATTATGGAAATATCTAGTGTTCTTGTCCATGTCCTTTGCATGTCGAGACCAAGACATCTGCTTTTAATGTATCTCTTTCCTCACATACGATTTCTCACAGGAGCTAACTAGTGTCTTTCTTCTTGCCTCCAACATTGCATCATATACCCCATTGCTAACCATACCATCTACCTTCTTAATCTCTTCCTCAAACTTTTTGATCTTCTTATCCAAATCACCAAAATGGTTCTTGTGCCATCTCCCTAACGGAATCATCAAAGCCTTCAGTTTATCTATGAATTGCCCCTCACCAAAACCTTTCCATTCCTCCTTAACCATCTTTAAGAATTCTTCATGTGTAAACCAAGAGTCGAGACTTCTGAACGATCTTGGTCCACAAATCAACTTACTATCTTCCATAATCATTGGACAATGGTTTGATAATCTCATTGGGCCACCTTTTAGAGGCATCTCTAAAAACTCTTCCAACAACCATTGCAAACTAACTAAAACTCTATCAATCCGACTGCAAGAATGGCCTCGGAACCACGTAAGCTTGCGATCACTTAGCGGTAAATCCACTAACTGCATATCTTGTATCCGATTCTTGAACTCTTCCGCAGTCGCGGTTAATCTGTCAGCATCTTTTCTCTCGTCCACCTATACAACCTCATTAAAATCCCCATGAAACAGAAGAGTCTGACATAATCTTGCTATATAACTCAACTCCTCCCACACAACAAGCTTTTCAACCCTTGTATGAGTCACATATACTAAACAGAAAGCACAATTGAAATTATTTTTTTAATAATACTCCTTTAACATACAACCATCTCTCTCCTTTATGACAACTACTCATTTTAAATATCATTTCATCCCACATTAACAGCAAGCCACCCGAAGCACCATCCGACCCAACGTATTCCCAGCTTGCACCATCGCTCCTCTAAAGTCGTGCTACATCAAACTTAGTCACTACCTGTCTTTTAGTCTCAATCATACCTAACATATTCCATTTATATTTTTTTTTTAGTTCTTTCACCATGCTCGGTTTACTATCACCCCTCAATCCCTAAACATTCAGAGAGCTAAAAGACATTTTAAAATTTTATTACACATTCTTTTTTTTATTTTTGGGTCTGCAATGTCTTACTTTCTCTTTCTGTTTTGCCAATATCCTTTTCTGAGCAATGTCTTCATTCTGAGCTTGGAGAATCGCAATGATATCATCCTCTTCATTATATCCCGTGCTTTTTAATTTTCATACATCTGCTCCTCCAACTTCATAAACTGACCATTTTTGTTATCCTTGGTCCCTTTATTGTTGTTCAAACCACCATCACCACCCACTCCCTTTCCACGTCATCTTCATCGTGCATTGAATCCCCTCCCACTCCCTGTGTTAATATTCTTCCCTCTAAAAGTGGTTCTTCTTAATAATCGCCTCCCCTGGTGACAGAATCAAAATCCCAACTATTAACAATATCAACTATAACACCCATTTTATCATCAGTAACTTTCGCACCACCTTCAGCAACATGCTCACAAATTTCATCGTTCGCATCTTTCCCTATCACCACCGTGAACGCACCAGCATGGTTTGCTACCTCAATCTCCCTTTCATTGACCTTGGAATAGATGACGACACACTACCACTAGAGGACGACGATCTTCAAGAAGAAGATGGGGTCGATGCCGACAAAGAAGAGGAAGACGAGTTTGATGATAAAGAAACTAGCTTGGAAGAGGAGGATGGTGAACCAGAGGAAGAAGATGATGAATTTGAATAGGGTTAATGTAAATATAGTTCTATGATATGTATTTTTTTACCAAACTTTGAGAAGAATGTAAGATAACTAGCATTGTTTCAGATATTTCAATTACCATCATTCCGTACTTTTACTTTGTATATTTGATATTTCACATCATGTTTGAAACACTGTTTCAATTATTAATTATTAGGGTACATTATAGATAGATAAAAAATATTATTAAAAAATGAAATAGACTACCGTCGACATTACCGTTAGATTAATCCGCCAGTAAAATGGCGCAGAGACATATCAACAGATTCCGTTTTCTTACTATCTATATTCCGTCACTACATTCGATGAAAATTACCATCGGACGCAAAAAAATCCGCCGGTAATATGTTACCGATGAGGTTTATTTCGTTGGATATATACCGACACAAAATCCGACGGTAAATATTTTATCGTCAGATTATTTTATTCATTTTTTTACGGTAATTTCGACGGTACTCAGTGTTTTTCTTGTGGTGCCTAATGTTTAACATATATCCATCTTTATAGTTCATACAAATCCAACTAACCTTAATCATGAATTAAAACTTACAAATAACCACAACATATCCAAAATAACTTAATCAGTTAACTAATTAGTTGAGTTCCTAATTACTTGGGTATTTTAATTTGTTCATAATCAAACTAATAACTTAATCAATAACACTTCAAAACATGTTTTAATTAGAATCAGAATAAATTAGGACCAAATAACGAACACAAAATTATAAAAACAAATAAGAACTAAACTTATAATAATAAATCAGAATCAAATGACAAACACAACTATAATAACAAATCAGAACCAAAATAAAGAATACAAAATTATAATAACAAATCAGAACCAAAATAATAGTAATTTATAATAACAAATCAGGATCAAATAACGAATACACAACTATAATAATAAATTAGAACCAAAATTATAATAACAAATCAGAATCAAATAATTAAAACAATTATAAAAACAAATCAAAATCAAAATTATAATAACAAATCAGAACAAATCATAAGTAAAATAACAAACACAAAATTATAATAACAAATAGTACCAAAATTATAATAACTTATAATAACATATCAGAATCAAATAGTGAAGAAAAATTTATAATAACAAATCAGAACCAAAATTATAATAATAAACCAGAATCAAATAACGAATACAATCATAATAATAAATTAGAACCAAAATTATAATAACAAATTTGAACAAATCAGAACCAAAAGAATGAACACAAAATTATAATAACAAATCAGAATAAATCAGAACCAAAATTATAATAATAAAACAAACTTTATTCCCATTTTAGAAAAAGGAAAGTTCAGAAGCATCACCTAAGCACCAGCGCCGAAAAGAAGATGGCGGCATAAGCAGTGGTAACAGCAGCAGCAGAGTATGACAGCAACAACGGTGACAAACAGCGTCGACAAAGGAGGGGACTGCCAACGTCAAAAGGGGATTCCAGATAGGAGGGGATGCTAGAGAGATGAGAGAGATAGAGAGAGTGGGAGGCGACAGGGTTAGAGAGAGAGAGAGAGAGAGAGAGAGAGAGAGAGATTGATTCAAATGAGGGGGGTAGGGTTCGAATTTAGGGCTCGCGGTAACATATTACGGGTTACCAAAACGCAGTGTTCCACTAAGTAGGTTTATCGTCGTAATTTTTTTTACAGTAATTCCGACCTTAAATGTCACGCCTATTTTTCCTGTTTTCCCTCCAATTATTACTGTCGAATTTACCGTCAGAATTGAGAATCCGCCAGTAATATTTTGACACTACAAATTCTGCACCTAAATCGTCGATAAATCCGCCAGTAAAGACGCTCTTACTCTGCGACGCTAAATTCGACGGTATTTAGCGTTTTTCTTGTAGTGGTATGACAATGAAATTTATTTGGATCTTGATTTCAGTTGAATTTCACTCAAAGGGTAAAATGCACTAATTTTAATTCAAGTGATATTGCATCTTTACTCCTTCATAATAGAAAATGTGGTATATTTAAGGTTCAAAATACTACCAAATGTGATTGAGAATTTCATATCCAAGATCTAATTCGATTAACCTCAAACAATATTGTTAGTGGGAATCAAACTCATAATTTAGAAAAAGACTCATTGGTTAATAGGTCTGTTATGAAGCACTTGATAAATACTTGAGTGTTATTTTAATTTTTTTTACCCATCACAAAAATTTATCTTTTAGAAAAAAAGTGATTGTATTGAACACGTAAATCAACTTTGATTCTTGAATAATCAATAATATCATTTTTGTTTTTATTACAACAAAAGATTTTTTGTGGAAAGAACACATATTAATAATTTTTATTTTACGTATAGACAATTCAAGACTTTAGACACAAATGCTTTTTATAATACTACAAGAGTTAAGACAAGGTATTATGCGTTCATCTTATCTTTAGTAGTTTTGGTAGGTGTTTATAACGAACAAAAAAATATAAAACTATTTCTAAGTACTTCAAGTTAATAATAAATAAAATATATTGACAAGTTTAATATGAACAGGTAACAACGATAATCATACTACTTTGATTTCAAAAAAGAATATGATACTAGAATATAAAATAATTTTATAAATTTTAACAAAAACTGTAAACTCCGTAAAATTAACGAATAATTAATCAATAAATTAATTTTTAATAAAAAAATTAGAAATATAAACTTTATAGTTTAATGAGGTAGAGCTAATTAAAATAAAAATTTTGACACTAATTTTAAAGAATTTGGCCCAAAATTTGGCCGAACCGATTGAACCGAATCTGAACCGAGCCCAAAGCCTATCACATAAAAGGCAAAAATTCAGCTTCCTTTCCCTTAAACACTTCATTTCCCTTAACCCTAGTGAATCCCTTGATTACATGTGTTTGGGAATTGAAATTGGTATATGAATGTGATAATATGTGTTAGGTAATGTATATGTGAAATTGGAACCTATTTGAAGAGATTGGAAACTTGTTTGAGCCTTGGGTGTTGAGGTTTCGGTGTTGGAGGCTTGTGATCTTGTCAGTTTGGGTGTTTTTGACTTAGGAGAGAAATCAGCCAAGGTATAATTTTGGTTTCTCATATTTAATATATAATGTCTTGTGAAAACTTAGGCTAGATGACCATAGGATAAGTAGGAATGCATGAATATGTTAATTGCTTAGTGCCTTGATGGTAATTGTTGCAATAAGGTGAGCATTGGTTTAGTGATTAATGTTGGTGATGAAAATATAATGCTATATGATGATTTAATGATGATTGACATGGTGTTAGAAATGAATATGTATATGTGATGAATTATTGATGATTTTGTTGGTTAATTGAGGAATTATGCATGATATTGTGTAATATTGAGGTATGGTTGATTGTGGTAGGATGTGGAGATTGTGTTGTTGAGATATGGTATAATGTGGTGTTGGTTTTATGCATAGAATGTTGATATTGAGGTTTTTGTGGTAAAAATGGAGGTTTGATGTTTTGGATGAAAACTTGATTTTTAACAAATTTCGGCGGTCTATAACTGGAGCCTCAAATTTTGGATGGAGATGAAAATTATTTCAAATCAAAGATGGTTTTACAAGCTTTAAATATTTCGTGGAAAATGGAATTTTGTAGAGAAAGTTATGGACGTTGGAAATATTGTGTAAAAAGTTTATTTTTCCAAGTTATAGCAAAACCAGAATTTCTGGCTTGTGTGCACACACACAGTGTTGTGCGCATACTCCGAGCAGGGGCCATGTTTTTACTTGTGCGTACGCACACTATGGTGCGCACGCACACTATGGTGCGCACGCACACACAAGGACATACCTACTGCTGAAAGCGTTCACACACTCTGGAGCACACGCACACTTTGTGTATTTTAGCAGACGTGTGTACGCACACCAGAGTGCGCATGCACACGTATGAACAATTGCACAAGTGTGCGCACGCACACACTCTGTTTCTCAGCAATGTATATCTTTATGATTTAAACATGGTTTCAAACTTTTAAACCTCTATTTTTACCCTCTAGGACCCTAGAAATGAGTTATAGTGGTAGTGAAAGGGTTTGAACTAGGATGTTGAAGTAACTTGGGAGTGAAGGAAGCTTGAGAAGTGATGAATTATGTATGAGGAGTGCAAAGGTGTGGTATACATGTGATGAATATGGCCATGGCAAATGATTATAAATGATTATGAGTAATCATAAATGATTATTTTATCTCGAGTCCTCTTCTCGAAAGTGCGACCCCAGGAGATGGTGGAAGGTGAGGATCCCCTTCCTTGTTCCTCCTGGTATTGTAAAATTGCCCCAGCGAGATATTGGGAGGTTAGAATCCCTTATTTATTCCTCCTGGACATATGAGAACGTACCTCCTGGATAGATGCAAGGGTTGTGGTTTCGCCCCACTTGCTCCAGGTTGGTTAGTATAGAGGCTCCTCGGGTAGATGCAAGGGTGTGGTTTCCTCCACTTGCTCCGGATTATGATGAATTATGTATAAAAGTGCAAATATATGATGTATAAGTGATGTTATGGCTATAATGAATGATTATGAAATGATTATTAATGAATATGAATGAAATGAGGCTTATGCACTTACGTTATCTGAGATACGAGTTTTCCTGAGTAAAGAGCAATGGCTTGCCACTACGTGCTCCAGATTGAGGCTCGATACCCTGTTGACCCTACGACGTAAGGGTGACCGGACATGTATAAATTCCTAGGAAGGATATCCCCAATGAGCAAAATTTATATATATGAATGAGAAAAAGCTATGCATAGACTCTTGGGGATGCGCGTCGAGGGACAGTCCAGGGTTTAGCAACCGGACTTGTTGGGTTGGCTTGATAACCGACAGATGAGACTCATCAGCCATAGGACAGGCATGCATCATATGCATATTATTTGAATTGATTGTTTGTGCATTAATTGGGAATACCTAAGCGAATTTACTATGTTAATTATTATATTTGCTATTAGAACTCTCCTAATGACTTGTTTTATTTTGTACCTCTTAGAGGTGTAAGGAGAACTAGGGTTTCTTTCGTGTATTCTGGATTATGGGTTTGATATACATATGTATGTAAATATTCTCCGGCCAACCTTAGCTTCGCAGGCTGAGTTAGGAGCTTGTTATTTTGTATTCTTGATCCTCTAATCTTGCTTTCTGTATATATATGTTAGTGTACTTTAGCTTTTTTTGTATGCAAGTAATCCTCATTCTTGAGTGTTGCGCTTTTAATTTCGCGATTTTTGTTTTACCTATTCTTCAAGACTCCTAATATACTACGTTCTTTCAATTATATATATATATATATATATATTAGAGGTCATAATATCACACCACCTCTATTTTTACGACTTAAGCGTAAAGTTCTGTATGGTAGAGTGTTACAACAGTTCTCTATAATAGTTTCTTTTGCTATGATAATAAAAAAGGTCATTCAAAGACAAATTTTATCTCATGTTATATTATACTTTTTTAAATTGGTTTTAATATAAGAGTAAGAGGATTTGAAAATTTTACTCATAAATTATAAAAAAATATCTACAAATTCAATCACTAATATTATTTAAAGACAAATCATATTTAAAAAAATAAGATTCTGATGTAAATATTTCAATTTAATCACAAACTTTATGTTATTATTAATGAGTAATTATCATACTTTAAAAATAAATAAAATTATTATTCATTAATTTTTTTATTTTTAATATTAAAAATATTTAAATTTTAAATTTAATTAGTTTTATAAAATTTTTATAACATAAATTATTAATGTTATATTTATTTTTTAAAAATTTTAATATTTTCAGCAACATATCAATGCACAATCGAAAAGACAAATATACTGGCCATGACCATGAGACCAAAACGCGCGTATAAATATAGGTAATCAACTTTTAATTGGTCCATATATATTATATATATTAGTCAATATAATTTTATTGTAAAATTTATAATTTAAAAAATTTAAAATTTGAAATGAATAAAATAATTATAAAAAATTAACTGAGATCAATTAAAAATAATTCCTTAAAATTACTCTATTTTATATTATGTATGTATTGAATCTTCATTCTCACATTTTAGAGATGTAGAAAATATTAAAATTTTTTTGTCCGCTATATTTTCATCTATATCTTACATTTCAAACACCCTTTTCCCAACATTTAATTAGCATTAGCACTGTTAATATATATTTTACTCGTAAATATCTAATTCGATCTAATTTGATTGGATAAGATTATTTACTTAACTCATTGTGGATAGAATAAAATACAGTACAAATTTACTTTTAAATAGAGTTGGGTATAAATTCAAGAAATATTCTATCTTATATTATTTGCACTCTTAATATATATTTAATATTTATTTAAAAATTATATGTGTAATAAAAAAAACGGGTATTGAACCAGCTACAACTTTTTTTTTTTGTAAAAATTTAAAATAACAATTAAGTTAATAATTTAAATTAATAATTTATTACGTTTGTTATTTAAAGAGTAATATTATAAGAATTTGAAATTAGAAAAAAATGACAAGATATTTTTCTTTATTTGTGTTATTTTAGTTTTATTAAGAATTTAATGTTCATACTATTTGTAATTTTATTGTTTTTAATTTTAGTTTGAATTTAGTTTTTATTTTCTATTTTATTAATATGTATGAAATATAAAATGATTAAATTTTATATTTGTTTAAAAATTTTTAATTTTTCTGCGGATATGATTGAGTAAGGAAGGATTGAAAACTTTAATATGCGAGTAGAATTAGAGTTGAAAGATTTTTAACCCGCAGATATAATAAAGTAGGATTGAATTTTAACTTTAAGAGAATTTTTAATCTGCAGATAAAATTAGAGTAGAATCAGATAAAATTAGAGTAGAATCTAAATTCTACTCTATTATATCCATTACCAACCCTAATTAGCACCTTTAAATACCTTTAGATTATAATTTTTCATTTTTTTTTATCACTAAACAATTTATTTGTATTTGTTGTGTGACAATTTTAATATTTTAACTAATACATGATATTGATGCCTAAAACAAAGTTAAAGAAATAACTCACCTATCTGTTAAAATGTTAGTAACATATAGAGAAAATTTGCATTCCTAATCAATAAAATTTCAAGATTTTCGAATTTTTTATTTTGAGTTTTTTTGTCCATTTTCCAATTCGATAAGACAAAAAATTAATTTGTCGTAGATCTAAATTTTATTTAAAAAATAATCGATGACTAACAAATTTTTGTAGGCACAACACGGTTTTGAGTTTTATTTTGTCCAACCTCCTATTTATATTTAATTAATTTAAAAATTTAACTAATATATGTTTTTAAAATATATGATAAATTTATTATTAATAAAAAATTTAAAATTTTTTATTTAATAAATATAAAATAAATATATTAAAAATTTAAAATTTTTAATTTATAATCTTAATCTATATTTTTAAAGGTGTTTGCTATGGTACGATGATAAATTCATATGTACCGATACGTTTAAAATATGGACAAGTAATAACAAGTCATGTGGAATTTATTTTCCACGTCAGTATTTAATTTTTTCTTTTTAAATATATATTATATCACTACTTTTACTAATATATCCCTTTAATTAAATAAAAATAAAAATATTTTTTATTTAATTTTATAAAAAGTCTTAAACATCCTTACTTTATTTGATTAGACAAAAATACCCTTTTAAATCACTCAAATTTTAGAATTCAATTAATCCTAATTTTATAGTTTCAATTAATTTAAATAACAAAATAAAAATCAATCGTTCTTCGTCTTCTCCAATTCCCCTAATCATTCATCCCCCTCTGAAGCAAAGGAAAACATATCAAAAAATAAAAAATCAATATATTCTTCATCTTCTCCTAATATCATTCGTGCCCCCCTCCCCTCTGAAGTACACCAAAATGGCAAAATCCTAACAATAATTGACTGCATTGATCTCGGTAGTTAGCCACCCACAAAATTTAAAGAACCTAAAGGAGAAAGAAGGCTAAACCACTCAACTGGACAAACGCTGCGTCTTTCTCCTTTATGGAAGTTCTTTGAATGTTCCTTCGCCCTCAATTCTTGGAAAGCTTCTCAGTATGAGAAAAATAGAATTATCGTCAACTAGAGAAGAAAAAATCCCACAGTGGCAGATTTGGATCCAAAGGGCAGGTTTAAAATTTAGAATAGAACTAAAACAGTAATAAAGTAAGAACTAAAGGTGAACGTATACTGACAGCAGCGCTGAAAGAATATTTATTGAAATAAGACCCAAGTTCACAGGCAAAAGGCAATACAAAGCCACCCAGGCAAAGGTCTACATGGAGACAAATACCAAAGCTTGATGGCAACTGACCAAGTTCCTACAAAAGAAAGTTTCACATTATCAGCGTTATGAAATTCATCAATAAAGTTGAAGTTATGTTCACTTTTCAGCAATTAGATCAAAATAAAATAGTAACAAAGAACTTATTTCAATGGGGTCAATTATCCCATGAGAAAACCCTGGCGCAGATCCAACAATCTGTATTATCATATGAATGTCAGTTACACTTAATAGTCTAAAGAATTGAGGGTGAAGGCGCATTCAAAGAACTTCTGTAGAGGAGAAAGACGCAGCGTTTGTTCAATTGAGTGGTTTAGCCTTCTTTTTCTTTTAGGTTTTTTAAATTTCGTGAGTGGCTAGCTACCGAGATCACTGCAGTCAATTATTGTCAGGGTTTTGCCGTTTTGGTGTGCTTCAGAAGGGATGGGGGTACGAATGATATTAGGAGAAGATAAAGAACAGATTGATTTTTTATTTTTTTGATATGTTTTTCTTTGCTTTAGAGGGGAATGAATGATTAGGGGAATTGGAGAAGACGAAGAACGATTGATTTTTTATTTTTTAATATGTTTTTGTTTTGTTGTTTAAATTAATTAATTTAAAAGGGTATTTTTGTCTAATCAAATAAAATAAGGATGTTTAAGACTTTTTATAAAATTAAATAAAAAATATTTTTTTATTTTTATTTAATTAAAGGGGTATATTAGTAAAAGTGGTGATATAATATATATTTAAAAAAAAAATTAAATGTTGACGTGGAAAATAAATTCCACATAACTTATTACTATTTGTCCATATTTTAAATGTATTGGTACGTATGAATTTATCATCGTACCGTAACAAACACCATTCTTAAAATACATGATAGATAAATTTTTAGTTGAAAGGGCCAATCAAAGAAAGCAGAAAAATAGAATAATATAATTCTTATATATTTTGGTGCATACATATCAGAAAAGGATCAATAACAACTGGACAGGTTTATTAAGTGGCTCATGATTGAGAGTTGACACATCATAAATACATACCAACTGGTTCCACATGGTTTAATTAGCGAGTACAAGGTGGCAATTGATAATTCAATCCTTTCATTGCAAAAGAAATAACTGTTAATTACTACCATCGCAAAATTAATTACCATAATTGATTTAGTAAGTCTTAAAAATTTTCAAACTTTAGTTGCTTGTTTACAAAATACATTATTTTTTATCCCAATATATAAAATTACTGAAGGATACCAATACGGTATTAATTAGAAATTTGATTAATTTATCCCACTCCAACGAAAGTCCATAAAAGAATGTAAAAGATATAATATAAACTACTATTATTTAGTCTAAATCAGATTTACTTTTTGATAAAATAATTCTTCAAAGAAAAAAATTAACATTTTATCACTAAAGATAATTTTTAGTTTGACATTACCTTTTTTCTTATAAATAGTAAGTCCGTGCATTCAATTGCATCTTTTTGAATATTGTCATTCACATAAAAAATGGTCAAAAATAATTCAATTAGTATAAAATTACTAATTAAACTTAAAAGATGAAAATATTTATTTTTCTTAACAAGCATGCAAAATATCATGTTAAAGTTTGATCTTTAGAGACCATATTTTTTATTTTCTTTTCTTTTTTCTTTGTAGGTTTCACTCACCTTTTTAGGAAAAGAAATGTTTTCCGTAGAAATTCTTGCTCAGTGGGTCGATGTCACAGTCTTAGGAGAAGAACCTCTGGTTGACACTGATTTTATTACTGACCTTCGCACTCGTCACCGGCTCTGCACCTCTGATGAGGATGAGCCAAAGTATGAACTGCTTGCCCCGGGTCCGGAAGACCGGGTTTGCTTCGGGAGGGCTACTGAGACGGCCCCTCATTTCTTCTTTATGTATGAGAGCATGATTACCCGTTTGGGTGTTTTCCTTCCATTTTCTGATTTCGAAATTGCTGTTTTACGTCACTACCGTGTTGCACCTACCCAACTTCACCCCAATTCCTGGGATTTTCTGAAAATCTACCAGTTTATCATCCATGCTTTAGACTTTCCGACCTCTTTGAGAATTTTCTTCTATCTCTTCCACATGACCAAGCCCTTCAGTGGGCAAAATAATAAGCAACAATAGGTGTCTTTCCGAGCTATACAAGGTCGGAGAGTTTTCACCATTTTTGATGAATCCTTTCATGACTTCAAAAATTATTTTTTCAAAGTTCAAGGCGTAGAGGGTCACCACCCCTTTTTCTTGGATGAGAATTCTTCCCCTCGCTTTCCCTTGTACTGGTTAGAGGCTTTCCCCTGTGAGAAATATGGTTTGGAGGATCTGGATGAGGTGGAGGCAGCCATTGTAGGGTTCCTCCGAGAAGTATGGGGGAGGGCCCCATATCTGGATACCAAAAAATTTCTCCAGGGGTCGTCATCTTTTGTCCAGACACAACTAGGTAGCTTTTATCTACTTTGTTTCCGACTTGTTTCTACCGACTTGAAGTTTACCGACTTGTTTTACTAATTTATTTTCTTTTACAGAGATGGCGAGGAAGAATTCTAATGAGTCTTACCAGAGAGTCCAGGAGGCCAAGGCGAGGTCTCGCGCCAGAACCGGTGGTGTCAGGGTAACTAGCTCTCCTCTTCCCCTTCCTCCCATTTCTTCCCGAAATTTGGGGACTCCTTCTCAACCCATTGTTATCCCTGCTTTGGCTTCTTCTCAGCCGTCCCCTCCTCCCCGATCTTCTCCTGAGCCAGAGAAGAAGAAGCGCAAGGCTTTAGAGTCTGGCTCTTCTTTTGAAGGTGAGGCTAAGGTGGATGCTCCTGCATTTATCCGAAAGTTCATCTATCCCCATACCGTATAGGTATGGATGATGTTTCTATTCGGAACCACCTCACTATTCTGGCTGAGGAGAGCATCAGGGGGGCGGGAATTTGTGCCAAGTTCCTTGATATTTTTGAGAAGACTCATCTTAACTCTCTGGGTTCAACCTCTAAGGTTGAAGAGTTGGAGGGAAGGCTTCTCATATATCAGGAACATGAGAAGGAGTTGAAGAAGGAGGTTGCCAAATTGAAGGAGGAGAGGGATGGCCTCCGAGAGAAGGAGAGCAAGTTACAAGCCCTATGTAACATGGAGGAGGGCTTGAGAAAGAAGGCGCAGGAGAGTTATCAGAGTTTATTTGAGGACCTTGTGGCTGTAAGGAGGAACTTGTTGAACTCTCGGACTGCCTATGCCGAGTTGGAGGATTCTATTGCTGAGGGGGCCGATGAGGCCTGGAGGATTTTTAAGGAGCAGGTCGGAGTTCTTGCTCCCGACCTGGATCTCTCTCCTTTGGATCCTGACAAGGTCGTTATTGATGGTGCCATAGTTTATCCCCCACCTCCCGAGGTCGTCACCGAGTCAGATTTGAAGACTCGGGGGCAGAGAATCATTGAGTCCCCTCCTCATCAAAAGGATGTTCCGAGTTCTTCAAGACCTCACGGCGCCTCTTCTCCGACTCCTATGTACACTTCTCTCCCTGGTTCTGATGGCGCTCCGAATCCTCTTCCCGACTCTGGTGGTGATCCGACTACTCCCTTTGGTCCTGGTGGTGATGCTCTTTAAAAATTTGTTGGCTATATAGGGCCCGGCCTGTAGGTCCCCTCTTTTTTAAACTCTTTATATTTGTGGTGGTGGTATATTGACATTTGCCTTGGCCTTTTATGGCCGTAAACAAAAATATTTATAATTGCCCTTTTTTGGATAAGGGTTTTATTTAATGAAAATACCCTTTTTGGTATAAGGGTTTCAGCTACCTTTCTGTGTGCATGCTTTCTGATTTTGTTTTTTTTAAGTCCCTTTAATCTTTTCTAAAAACCTTTTGCTTGTCTGTCTTTCTAAGTCTTTCCGCTTCAAGGATTTTGGGACAGCCTTTAAGCTTTTTCCTAGGTTTTTCGATCTCTTTTTTGTTATTCCTTATACTCAACTTTGTTTTATTGAGTTCTATGACTTAGGTTATTTTTGCGATGCGTTTTCTTTTCTACTCGGTTTTTTCATTCCGACTTATGAGTCGGAATGTCTCTGAGTTTCTCACGATCAACTTTTATAACCTCTTTACACCGACTTGTACCTCGTCATTTTATCCTGACGACCATCTAGGTCGGTTCATGGGATTTTCACGTTTTGTCGAGCTTAAGTCGGCGCGTTTCGTAGGAAAAAAATAAACGAGAAGGAATTTATAAGAGATATTGTAAAAGATCTTTATTAATTTGGGAAGGTACTTTACTGCTACTAAGGGTTTTTAATAATCTTTTCCCCCTTAGCCTCTACTATGATGCCTCATTAAAAACCCTTATTCAGAAAAAATCCTTTAATGTTTGGGAAAAAATCGTGAAGTTGGGAAAAGAGTACATCAGGGAGTAGAGTTCGCTTTTAACTATAGTACCTTTTTATATTACAAGCATGCCACGATCTTGGTAACTCGGCGCCGCTTAGGTCGCTCACCTTATAATAACCTTTTTCTAAGACCTCGCTAACTTTGTAGGGTCCTTTCCAATTGGCAGCGAGTTTTCCTTCCCCCGATTTGTTGACTCCTATGTCGTTTCTGATTAAGACCAGATCGCTTAGTGCGAAACTTCTTCGAATGACTTTTTTGTTGTATCTGGTAGCCATCCTTTGCTTCAGCGCTGCTTCTTTTATCTGGGCTTGTTCTCGGACTTCGGGGAGTAACTCGAGCTCCTCTTTGTGCCCTTGTATGTTTCTGATTTCATCATGGAGAATCACTCTTGGGCTTTGCTCACTGATTTCCACTGGTATCATAGCTTCTACCCCATAGACAAGTCGGAAGGGTGTTTCTCCAGTTGCAGATTGGGGTGTCGTCCGATAAGCTCACAACACTTGGGGGAGCTCCTCTGTCCAGGCTCCTTTTGCATCTTGTAGTCTTTTCTTTAGCCCCGCCAGTATGAATTTGTTGGCTGGCTCGGCTTATCCATTTGCTTGTGGGTGTTCCACCGAGGTGAACTGGTGTTTGATTTTCATACTGGCCACTAGGCTTCTGAAGGTGGAATCGGTGAACTGGGTTCCATTATCCGTGGTAATGGAGTGAGGTATCCCATACCTTGTGATGATATTTTTGTAGAGGAACCTCCGACTTCTCTGGGCGGTGATGGTGGCCAATGGTTCTGCTTCTATCCACTTTGTGAAGTAGTCTATTCCCACAATTAAGTATTTGACTTGCCTTGGCGCCTGGGGAAAATGACCTAACAAATCCATTCCCCATTTTGCGAAGGGCCAGGGAGAAGTTATACTAATGAGCTCCTCAGGGGGAGCTACGTAGAAATTTGCATGCATTTGGCAAGGTTGGCATTTTTTTTTCACAAATTCTGTGGCATCTTTCTGCAAGGTCAGCTAGTAGAATCCAGCTCGGATTACTTTTCTGGCTAGCGACCTGGCTCCGAGATGGTTTCCGCAGATCCCATTGTGGACCTCCTCTAGCACTTCAGTGGTCCTTGAGGTCGGTACGCACTTCAACAATGGCGTTGATATTCCTCTTTTATAAAGGACATTTTTCACCAGAGTGTAATATTGTGCTTCCCTCCGGATTTTCTTGGCCTCTTTTTCCTTTTTGGGGAGGATGTCGAATTTTAGGTATTCGACCAGAGGATTCATCCATCCGAGATTTAGCTCGGATACCTCAAGGACATCTTGTTTTCCCTCTGCTTTTACTACAGAGGGCTCTTGGAGAGTTTCCTGGATCAGGCTTCTATTATTCCCTCCTGGCTTAGTACTTGCTAACTTGGAGAGGGCGTCTGCTTTGCTATTGAGATCCCGAGTTATATGCTTAACCTCGGTTTCGGCAAAGCGCCCAAGGTATTCCAGAGTTTTTTCCAGGTATCTCTTCATGTTTGGGTCTTTAGCCTGATACTCTCCATTTATCTGGGAGGTCACCACCTGAGAGTCACTGTATATCATCACTTTTGTCGCACCGACCTCTTCTGCCAGCTTCAATCCTACAATCAGGGCTTCATATTCTGCCTGGTTATTTGAAGCTGGGAATTCGAATTTGAGGGATACCTCTATTTGAGTTCCCCTTTCATCCGCCAGTATTATGCCTGCACCACTTCCTGCTTTATTTGAGGATCCATCTACATAGAGTTCCCATGTAGTTGGCTTTTCTTCTTGGTCTCCTGCGTACTCAGCTTTGAAGTCGGTGAGGAATTGGGCTTTGATTACTGTCCGAGTTTCATACTTCAAATCGAACTCGAAGAGCTCTATTGCCCATTGAACCATTCTCCCCGCAACATCCGTCTTCTGGAGGATTTGCTTCATGGGTTGGTTCGTTCGGACTCTTATTGTATGTGCTTGAAAGTAAGGCCGTAGCCTTCGTGAGGCTATTACTAAAGAGTAGGCAAACTTCTCTAGTTTGTGGTACCTTAGCTCGGGGCCTTGTAGAACTTTGCTGATGAAGTAGACTAGATGCTGTCCGACCTTGTCCTCCCTCATCAGGGCTGATGCGACAGCTTTGTCTGCTACGGACAAATAAAGGACGAGATCTTCCCCGACTAGAGGTCGGGTTAGGATTGGCGGTTGACTCAAGAACCTTTTGAACTCCTGGAATGCTTCTTCGCATTCCGGAGTCCATTTGAACTGGCATCCCTTTCTTAATAAAGAAAACAGTGGAAGGGATTTGAGTGCTGATCCTGCCAAGAACCTGGAGAGGGCTGCAAGTCGGCCGTTCAATTGCTGAACCTCTCTTAAGCAAGTCAGGCTCTTCATTTCCAGGATAGCTTTACACTTATCGGGATTTGCTTCAATCCCTCTCTGTGTTAGCATAAAACCTAGGAATTTTCCAGCCTCTACCGCGAAGGCACATTTTGCGGGATTTAGCCTAATCCTGTGTAGCCTTATGGTGTCGAAGACTTGCGAGAGGTCTGATAAGAGGTTGACTTCTTCCTTGGTTTTTACTAGCATGTCGTCGACGTAGACTTCCATTAAGCTCCCAAGGTGAGGGGCGAACACCTTATTCATCAGCCTTTGGTATGTGGCCCCTGCATTTTTTAATCCAAATGGCATGACCACGTAGCAAAAATTAGCTCTGGGCGTGATGAATGATGTTTTCTCCTGGTCTGGCTCATACATTGGGATTTGGTTATATCCCGAGTAGGCATCCATGAACGACAAGTATTGATATCCCGAGCTAGAGTCTACTAGGGTATCAATACTCGGGAGTGGATAAGGGTCTTTGGGACATGCTTTATTTAAGTCGGTGTAGTCAACACACATCCTCCAATTGCCGTTTTGCTTCTTGACTAGAACTACATTTGCTAGCCATATTGGATATTTAACTTCTCTAATGAAGCCGGCTTCTAGGAGTGCCTGAACTTGCTCTTCCACCACTAGGGCTCATTCCGGGCCGAGCTTGCGTCTTTTCTGTTGTACAGGTCGGGATCCCGGATGTACCGAGAGCTTGTGGGACATGAGCTCGGGGTCTATCCCGGGCATGTCGGAAGCCTTCCAGGCGAAGAGGTTGGAATTGTCTCTTAGGAGCTTAGTCAACCCTTGCTTCAGGGTCTCCCCTAGGTTAGTCCCTATGTTGGTATTCTTCCCTTCCTCTTCGCCGACCTGTATTTCTTCAGTTTTTCCTCCTGGTTGTGGTCGTAGCTCTTCTTTGGCCCTTGCACCACCGAGCTCTATGGTGTGAACCTCTTTGCCTTTTCCCCTCAGGTTCAGGCTTTCATTGTAACACTTTCTTGCCAACTTCTGGTCTCCCTGCACTGTTGCTATTCCTGCAGGTGTCGGAAATTTCATGCAAAGATGGGGGGTAGACACCACCGCTCCGAGTCGATTCAGGGTGGTTCTGCTGATTAGGGCATTGTATGCTGACCCTACGTCGATGATTATAAAGTCTATACTCAGAGTCTTGGATTTTTCCCCCTTTTTGAAGGTAGTGTGGAGGGGTATAAATCCTAGTGGTTTTATTGGCGTATCGCCTAGCCTGTACAAGGTGTCGGGGTAGGCTCTTAATTCCTTTTCATCCAGCCCCAGTTTGTCAAACGCGGGTTTGAAAAGGATATCCACCGAGCTTTCTTGATCTACAAGGGTTCTGTGGAGATGGGCATTAGCTAGGATCATAGTTATTACCACTGGATCGTCGTGTCCAGGGATTACTCCTTGCCCATCCTCTTTTGTAAATGAGATAGTGGGGAGGTCGGATGATTCATTTCTGACCTGGTATACTCGCTTGAGGTGTCTTTTGCGAGCGGACTTGGTGAGTCCCCCTCCTGCGAATCCGCCTGAGATCATATGTATATGTCTCTCCGGAGTCTGCGGTGGTGGGTCTCTTCTATCTGCATCGTCTCACTTTCCTTTCCCATGATTGTCCGACCTTTCTATGAGATATCTGTCAAGTCGGCCCTCTCTGGCTAGCTTTTCTATCACATTTTTAAGGTCGTAACAGTCATTTGTTGAGTGACCATATATTTTATGGTACTCACAGTAGTCGCTGCGACTCCCCCCTTTTTTATTTTTAATAGGCCTGGGAGGTGGCAGCCTTTCAGTATTGCAAATTTCTCTGTATACGTCCATTATAGAAACCTTTAGAGGAGTATAAGAGTGATATTTCCTGGGTCTGTCAGGACCGAGGTCTTCTTTCTTCTTGGGCTCCCTTTCTCTCTCTTTTATTGAGGGAAGGTGCCAATGTCGCCAGCTCGACTCTCTCAGCCTGGCATTTTCCTCCTTGTTGATGTACTTTTCAGCTCTTTCTTGTACATCACTCAGGGAGGTGGGGTGCCTTTTTGATATGGACTGTGAGAAGAAACCTTCTCTAAGTCCATTTACCAGCCCCATGATGACTGCCTCGGTGGGCAGGTCTTGAATCTCTAAGCATGCTTTGTTGAACCTTTCCATATAATCTCGTAGAGGTTCTCCGACCTCCTGCTTTATTCCCAAGAGGCTCGGGGCATGCTTTACTTTATCTTTCTGAATGGAGAACCTCATCAGAAACTTCCTCGAGAGGTCCTCGAAACTGGTGACCGACCTGGGAGGGAGACTATCGAACCACTTCATCGCTGATTTCAATAAGGTGGTCGGGAAAGCTTTGCAGCGCGTTGCATCAGAAGCATCAACCAGATACATCCGACTTTTAAAGTTGCTTAGATGATGCTTTGGATCGGTGGTTCCGTCATAGAGGTCCATATCGGGGCTTTTAAAGTTTTTTGAAATTTTTGCCCACATTATGTCCTCACTAAAAGGGTCCTCCCCTCCCGGGGGCGATTCTTCTCGATCTTCACGGGAGTTCCGACCTCTGAGGGAGGATTCTAACTTTAAGAGTTTTTTCTCTAATTCTTTTCGTCGATCCATCTCCTCTCTTAGGTGCTTTTCTATCTCCCTTTGTCGCTCCCGTTCCTGTTCCAGCTGTTCCAAGCGACTTTGGTGGACATGGACTAGCCCCATTAGTTCAGTTGCGTGGGGTGGTCCATCCTTTTCTAACTCACGCCCCTCCGAGGAATTTGTCTTCGGATTTTTAAATCCGGAGGTTCCTTCCCTGTGTTGGTCGTTGGTTTCCTGGTGGAGGGTCAGGTCTGCGTCGTGGTTTCCGGTATCCAGATTCTCTTACTCGGAATCCGACGCCACATGACCATCTTCAGGGGATACATCCGCCATTACTGACTGACCTCTCGGTTCCCCGGCAACGGCGCCAATGTTACGGTGGGTAACCGGAGATTATTGGGTTGGATTAGTTTGGCTGGCCCAATCGTTGGAATGATGGAGTATCCAAGCGAATTGATGCTCCAAGGCCCCCGTCCGACTTCGGTATGAGAGAATGGGGGGTAGTACCTGCAAAGACACTCCGATGCCAAAGTCAGCAAAGGGAGCAAAACAGGTCTAGAGAGTATTGGGCCTAGAGATACCTGAGGAGTGTCAGGGTATTTATAGTGGTGAACCCATAACCACCGTTGGTGTAGTTCCGTTATTCATGGGGAATAACCGTCCCTTTATCTTAGGGAGGTTGAGATATGGCTCCAGGAAGTGGGTAGAGAGATTTTAGGGGCAGTTACTCATTTGAATGGGTGTTTATCTGCCAGCTAATCTTCGTCCCGACTTCTTTAGAGCAAGTTGTAGTAGGAACCAACTTCGTGGGGTGAAGGTCGGTATAGAGCGAGGCTTAATCCTTTGGATTGGGCCTTTCGTTTGGACCTGGGCCTTATCATTGGGTCAGGGTATGAACAAGAGTCATTTTCGAGTTTTTTTTTTCTTTATTAACGTATTTTATCAAACTGATAATGAAATTATTTTCGAAGAATTAAAACGTTATTTTTTTCCGAATGCCATTTGATCATAAACTGAATCTTTTTAGGGCCAAGTTCGTTACATTAATTAGTAGATAAGTTAATAAAACCTAAATTTGTATCCAAAAAAAAAAAAAACCTAAATAAATTTGCTACGGGAACTTTAATTCACATGGGGGCAATAAGCATATTAGCTCCTTTTCCCTTTCCTATACCTTCTACTAAAGTCAAATATATATTGAAAGAAGGAAATTAGTTAAAGGTTTGTAGGGAAAGTTCTTCTGTCATCCATAATCTAACCTTTTTTTTTTTCCTGTAATGGATTATAGTTAGTTGTAAATTTAAGGAGTTGTTGACAATTATGAGTTAATAAAGCTAACAACAATCATTGATCATCAATTTTCATAATATTAGTGGCTAGTCATCTCTGGACCTAAATGTTTTTGTTTTTTTGGGAAATGCCCGGGTTTAATAGGAAATTACATTACAAAAAAAGAATATCAATTGCTTTAGAGTTTAGATTTCTTCACATGCATCCATGATCTTCCTTCTTTAATTTATTTTTCTTTTCTTTTTTTTCATCTAATCGTTAATAAAATTATTTTGATTCATGTCTGTATGTAATTATGTATATTGAGTAGTGAAGAATTAGAAAGATGGACAAAACCTATATATCCTAGTGTAATTATTATGTATAATGAGTGAATCTCGTTTTGAGTTTTTGAAACCATCAACGTGTAAATTAAATTAGTTCTTAGAAAATATTTCTATGTTAATACTCAAGTCTTAATAAAATGGTGACATATGAGTTTTATTATTAGGATGACAGTACAAAGAACATTCTTTGTTTAAGTTTTCTATAACTATTATTTCGACTAAAATTATATCACAACACAACTTAAAAGCTTTTGATAATGTTTTTGAAGTCTTTTAAGAATTACAATGTGATTTGATTGGATACTTCACCAACTAATAATTTTAAATGAGGAGTGTTAGGGGTCAGTAACTTTTGTGATTTGTAGTTATCAAGTAGTTATCAATAATATTTTTAATGGTGTGGAATTACTCACTTTTTTTTTTTGCTAATTACAACTAGTCAGAATTTAATAAAGTTGTTGATCCCCTAAACTTTTTCATTTTAAATATGCAATTGATCTTTTTAGGTAAGATTCATATTAGATATCCTATTAAGTTAGAAATGTTAAATACTAGGGTAAAGGACAAATAGGTCCCTAACCTTTTAAAACGCGGACATTTTCGTCCATCAAGATTGGAAAATACATTTCGATCCCTCACCATGTAAATTATGTGACAATTAAGTCCTTCCGTGGAATTGGTGCTCGAAACGGTAATGGAGATTGCTGAGATGGAGGGGTGGAGAGTGATGTGTCCGTTACGGTTGCTAAGGTGGATGGGGAACAAATTGTTGGAGGACAAATTGGTCCTTAATGACCAAAACGACGCCGTATGCATCCCCACTTTCATGCCTATCATCCCAGACCTCTTCTTCTTCATCTTCTTCCTAGTTTCATCGCGCCATTTCTTCCTCTCTCTCGCGTCCTACACCATCACCTTCCTCCCCGGCGATGGCATCGGCCCCGAAGTCATTTCCGTCGCAAAAGACGTTCTTGTTCTCGCCGGCACCTTCAAAGGTATCCTCCCCATTTCCCTTTTCCCAACTTCATCCGCTCTTTCACTCTTCAAAATCCCACAATTTTCCTTATCCCCCCTCCTTATTGCATCAGGAATCACATACGAGTTCCAAGAGATGCTTCTAGGAGGCGCTGCATTGGACGCCACCGGAGTCCCCATGCCCGACGAGACCCTTGCTGTTTCGAAGCAATCCGATGCTGTTCTTCTTGGTGCCATTGGAGGCTATAAATGGGATAAAAACGAGAAACATCTGAAGTCAGAGACTGGGTTGCTTCAGCTCCGATCTGGCCTTCAAATTTTTACAAATCTCAGACTAGCCACTGTCTTCCCACAGGTACTAATCAGCTGCTTCTTCTCACATGAAAATAATCTGCATGCCTTTTTATTTGTGCTGGTTATCCTCTAGTTAGTGGATGCTTCAACCCTTAAGAAAGAGGTTGCTGAAGGTGTTGATCTCATGGTTGTGAGGGAACTCACTAGCGGTCAGTCCTCCTTCGGTTCCTCGCTCATTATACTGAATTTCTAGTTGCTGTTCCCTGATTCATAGGGTTAAATCTTTTATATAAATTATAACTTGCTTGTGATTTGTGAGTGAAATATAAACAAAAAGCTATAGTTGCAATAGAATTCGTCAAAGTTGTTGACCTTGGTTGAATACTTAAGTGGAAGAGAATTCATGTGCACTATTTGATTACAGATTTTATTATTATACAATGATTCAGAATAGTCGATTGAGCCAACACATGTGAAAAATATATCCAATGATTCAGAACTTTCACAATTATTTGATGTGAGATTATGTTGGAGGGGTTTCTTTCATAAAGAAGGATGGAAAAAAGATTGTGTGGGAGGGACATCTAAGTTAATGTGTTGCTTACAGTTTTCACTTTTTTTTTCTTGGTTTCTCTGAAGTAGCTTGTAGTTTCCTTGGTGACTAACTTGATGTTTGGATTGTGTTACGCAGAAGCTGGTTGGATGCAAACAAGTTGGTGAAGAGATACTGAAGTCAGTAGAATCACACATTCCTGCTGCTGCAGTTTGATATGTAGACCAGTTCATTTCAGTACCTGCTTTGGCCCGGAGATCTCTATTTTCTGGTGGTGATAAATGACTATCAAAACCGAAAGAATTTGCCTATTCCAGAATCAACCACACATCAGATCCAAAACCTCTCAAGATGGCAAAAGCCTAGATCCATCAAAATATTCCAAAAGTTCACATTTTGTGACCAATCCATCTTCAGAAATGCCAAAAGCCAATAATCAGAGTAAAGAAAAGACATCTCCTACCAACCCCAGCAAAGGTCACACGCCACTTTTACCATATGCAATAAAGGCCATTCTTTTGGCTTCTTTGGTGAAACTGTATGATTACAGTGATCAGATCCATCCAAAAGTCATTTTTGGCATGTACTGTTTCTATATTTACTTCATGTTAGAGCTTCTGTTAGCTATTTTTGCTGCACTGGCTAGAACCATGGGATGAAAGGATTGTGGAGTGAGAGGTCTGTGAGACGAGAGAGGAAGAAAGGGCGCGATGAAACTGCCATGGAACAAGAAGATGAAGAAGAAAAGGTCTGGGATGATGGGCATGAAAGTGTGGATGCATACGGTGTCGTTTTGGTCATTAAGGACCAATTCATTCTCCAACAATTTGTTCCCCATCCACTTCAGCAATCGTAACGGACACATCACTCTCCATCCCTCCACCTCAGCAATCTCCGTTACCGTTTCGAGCACCAATTCCACGGAAAGACTTAATTGTCACAGAATTTACATGGTGAGGGATCGAAATGTATTTTCCAATCTTGAGGGACGAAAATGTCCGCATTTTAAAAGGTTAGGGACCTATTTGTCCTTTACCCTAAATACTATTGTATCAAGTCTTTTCAGACTAAAAAATGACTCAATTAAATATCTCACCAATTAAAAATCTTAAATATTCTTCTAATTTCTTTAAAGAGGATTCAAATCAAACCTTAGGTTAAGATCCTTAGATATTCTTTCTTTAAATCTTCTCAAAATTACTAACGGATCACAAAATATGTGAAGTATAGAGACTTATAGGATGAACACATATGGATCCATTCTCAACTTCTACACCGGAGTTGATTATTACTAAATCCCAATTTTGGTCCTTGAGATTCACGTAACTACTTATTTTGGTCCTCAAAATTCAAAATTATCTATATTGATCCTCTAGATTCAAGTCTGGACACCAATATGGTCCCTTGACTCTTTTTGACGATGACTAGGCAAATGGAGTGCTGAGATCTCACCATCCCTGCCACGCTGGATGATGAGCAAACGACGTCATTTATCCTTAGCGCCCAAACAAGTCAGAAATGAAGAATAATGGAGGTAGAAAAGAAGAATAATACTTTATTTTGGGTCTTCATCGTTTCTTCTCCCTTCATATACAAAGCGACGATATTTTTGACTTGTTTGGACGCCAAAGGTAAACGACGTCGTTTACTCATCATCCAGCATGGCAAGGAGAGTGCCATCTCAGCACTCCGTTTGCCTAGTCATCGCCGGAAAGAGTCGAGAGATCACATTGGTGCCCGGACTTGAATCTGCAGGACCAGGATAGGTAATTTTGAATTTCGAAGACCAAAATAAATAATCGTGTGAATCTCAGGGACCAAAATGAAAATAGTCAAATCCATTGCTATCATCATAAATAAAAAATTAATTTCCTGAATTCGAGTTAACAACAGATCGTGTAAAGAGTGTCGCTAAATCCTAGCATCACCAATTAATGACGAGTTATCCATACTCTTTTATTCGTCACTAATTCTATTACTAAAAATTATGTTCGTCGTTAACCCATCAAAATCCGGGCTAATATAAAGATTCTGGTAATGTCGCTTTACGAAAGGTTTGATTCCACTAAATATGATGGATATGGGCATACAAATTCTTGATATTTGCAAAGAGTGTCACAAGGATGAAAAGAAGAGCAACTTTCTCAAATAAAATTAAGAGAAAATTCCGCCCCCTCTCTTGATGCTAAAATGACATTCCTCTTCTTTCTATTTTATAAATATACATTTCCCTCCCGTTTAACTTTTAAAAAACTTTTTCTTTAATCCATTTAAAACTTTTTGTGTTAACTTTATTCATTTTTTAAGAAAAAATAAATTATTTAAAAAAAACCCATTAGCAAAAATTTTATTTTTTATCATTAAATTTTGCTTACCAAAATACTCTCTAATAAATTATTCTTTTATTGATTAAATTATATTTTTTTTCTAAAATACCCTTCAATAATTTTTTAATTATTAAATTATAATTTTACCAAAATTTTCGTTAACAATTTTTTTATATTTTACTATTAATTTTTTGATATTTATATATATTATTTTAACATTAAATAAAAAATTTTAGTAAGATTATTTTTCAATATCAATATATATTAATTGTTATACATATTAACAGTGGTAAGATTTTTTTATTTAATATTAAAATAATATATATTAATATTGAAAAATTAATAGTAAAATATAAAAATAATTGTTAACAAAAATTTTGATAAAATCACAATTTAATAATTAAAAAATTATTGAAAGGTATGTATCTTAGAAAAAATAATTTAATTATTAATTTTTTTAAAAATATTTTGATAAAAATATAATTTAATCAATAAAAAAATAATTTATTAAATTTAGTAAATAAAATTTAATGATAAAAAAATAAAATTTTTGTTAATGGATATTTTTTTAAAAAATAATTTATTTTTTTTAAAATAGATAAATTTAATATTAGTTAACACAAAAAATTTAAAATGAATTAAAGAAAAGATTTTTTAAAAGTTAGAAAGGAGAAGAATATATATTTATAAAATAAAAGAGATGAGAGTGTCATTTTAACATCTCACAAAAAAAGAGAGTGAAATTTTCTCTAAAATTAATTGCCATTATCGAAATTGATTCTAACAATGAGATGACGAAACTCAATTGCTGTAGCGATCTAAAAACCCTTAATAGTGCCTCAGAATTCAGCATGCATGATGGAATAACTTCCTAGATTGCAAGAGAAACTTTTGATAAATCTTTCTAGGTGATTACAAAAAACTCCATCACAAGAAAAACCGGCAAATAAGAGTTTGTATGGACAACCTGGAACCAGAACAAAACGACCTGTCGTATGGACCACCACTGGCGAATAATAATGAGGGTCTTCTGGTCATTTCACTCACGAGCATCAGATAAGTCTAAAGTCTAAAACAAACTCTAACGGCTATGAAAATGGTTTTGTTACTTTCATGGCTCGTGCGCCCACCCACCGCGCACCGGAACCGAACCCTCTCCTAACGCGTCACGCGTGTCTTTCTAACCCGTGAGCGAGTCTGACTCGGTCTGCGACTCGCTCATTAGTTATCTCCGCCTCCATGTGATTCCTCTGGTTTCTTATCAGCTTCTCATTACTCTCTTCACATTTCCCTACCTTTTGACTTTCCATTGTTATATTCTATTTCTTAATAATTCTTAATAATCATACTATTCTTTCTGGTAATAATTGGACACATGGAGAGCACTCATTTTGTGTCAGACACTTCCAGATTCTTCTATCATTTTGCTCTCTTAGAATATTATTTACTAATTTTCTAATTATTATTGTCAAATATTTACTCAATTATCCTTTAATTTTCATAAAATGATAAAACCAATTGAGAGTATTCCAAAATTGTCAGATGCGAAATGGATCCAGCATTTTAATTAACATCTATTCTAAAAATATATATTAAAATTATTAATTTTATTAAAACCTTCTAAAATATATATACAAAATTACAAATATTTAAAAATTTTTAATACTTATCATACATTTAATAAAGTAAAAAATTAAAATTTTTTATCAATACATCTTAGGTGTATATATCTTTAAAATACAGAAAAAATTTTTAATATAGATATGAAATTGATATTTTGGTTTAATATTAATATTTGAAATGTATTATAGTATGAATATGTAAAAAAATGTCAATACGCTTCCTGTGTATTGTCAAGAATGATGACACATACCCAACACGCAAAACATGTGTTGCAACAAACACTTTGGGTGTTGGCTCTGTATAGACAAAATTCATTCACATGTAATTATACTAAATAATCTTATTTTTAAAAAAAAAAATACTAATATTTTTTTATATATAAAAAAACATTTAAAATACATATTACTTAGACCTTAATAATTACTTGGATCTGTATAGGTTTCCACGTTCTTCTCGAGTTGATGAAGGGTTTTCTTGCTCTATAAGAAATGGTACACAAAATTAAATGAACAATATAGTTTTTTTTTTTTTTTTTTTTTTTTTTTTTTTTTTTTTTTTTTAATTTGAACCGCACATAATAGAGTGGCGAACAATTATTTTATATTGTTTTAAATAATTTTGGAAATAGTTTGCAAGTATATATATATATAGAGCCTAGAGGACCTTGAATGGAAGAATACATTAATTTTAAATTAAAATTTATTTAAAAAGTCTCCTAAAAATAATATGAACACAAAATTTTAACAAAAAATTAAACCATTTTAAGATTAATATATGAAAATTATAGATAACTTCTATGATATCAGAACATTAAATGACTAAATCGTTGAAATTAAGTGATCAATTAATAATAGTGTAACCCATGCATCTTCAAATTAAATTAGTCAACTTTCTATATATTATTCTTTCCATCCCGGGATTCTTTACTGAAAGAAAAAGTTATTTTCAAAAACAATAATAAAAATAATTATTAATTAATTTAAAATATTAACTGTTTTAAAATAATACTTGAAATCAAGAAAAATATGAGTTTAGATATATGATTCAGAATTTTTTAGTGAAAGTTCTGACTTGTTCGTTGAGATAGTGGATAATCGACATTCTCATTTGATGATGATAGAAATATCAGTAAAAAATTTTAATATTTAAATTAAAAACTGTTTAAAACAAATTTAAGTGAATTAAAATTAAAAACACTTAAATTTAATAAAATATTTATAGAAGTAGATAATAATTTTACTATCACTTATGAATTTTTCCACTTCTAACAATGAGCAATTTTTTTCTAATATTTAAAAAATTATTTCACATTAAAATAATGGATAAACTATGAATTAGTAAAAATGATGTTTAACAATATCTTACTTGCTATACAAGTCGGATAGAAGTGACACCCGTATTTTGAATAAATAAGGTAAATTGACGCGTGTGTAAATTTTAATAATTTTTTGTAAAATTGAATCAGGTTATTTGGACCATAACTTTAACTTTGGATCATGATATAAATATTAATAAAATATATACTTTTATTGTGATGCACTTAGAATGAATAGAATTTTATACCATTATTTAATTAAATTTATGTAGTTACACAATTTTTAAATAATAAATTTAAAATATATCTTTATCAATGTGATATATACAATTAATTATCGTGATAATTTTTTATGTTAAGAATCATATTTATTGATTTTATTTTTTTTAATATTTGTAATTTTTTCTAAAAATATCTTTAACATTTAATTTTATTTAATTTTATCTCTAATATTTTTAAATAATTCAATTTTATCCTAACGTTTTCGATTTGTATTAAAATTATTCTTAAAAATTTTTAATTTTGTTTCTACTGTTTTACATGAAATTAATGTACAGAAATAATTTGACTCAAATTAAAAACGTTAGAAATAAAATTGAATGTAATTAAATATTAGAAGTATTTTTGAAAAAATCGTAAATATTAGGGATAAAATTTTATCTTAATAAAAATAAAATTAGTTAAAATTATAAATAAATAATAGGGGTGTTTGCGGTGCGGTTTGGATCGGTTTTGAGTAAAAGATTCATCCGATCTGAACAATATATTTACTTGCGGTGCGGTTTGGATTAGATGATTTTTTTAAAAAAATTCGATCCGATCTTGATCCAATTTTTAGCGGTTTGGATTGGATTGGATTTGCGGTTTTGTAAATTAAAAAAATTAAATATATATAACAAGTCTCAACATCAAATTTCAAATAACCAACAATGACATAGTAAATCATAACAATATCTTAAAAAACTAACGGTAACATAACAATAGAAATAAAATTATAAGTTAGTTAAAATAAATAAATAAATCACATTTTGAATATAAAATATCTATTAAATAATAATACATAAAAAATATAAAACTATATAACAAATTGAATATGTTATAAGTATAATTGTAAACATAATAATAAAATAATAATATAATATATTGTGCGGTTTGAATTGGATTGGATCGGTTGTGAAAAGTAGATCTAAAATCCGATCCGATCCAACAGTTTGCAAAAAATAAGATCCAATCAAATCCGAATTAGTGCGGTTTTAATCAGTTTTCAGTTTGGATTGGATTAGATGAGCGATTTAATTTGGATTGGTTTGGATTTGAACACTCCTAAAAAATAATTTATAATTTAACTAAAAAATTATGAATCTAAATTTTGAAAATAATAAATTTTTTATAAATTATATATAATTAAAAAAACATAGTTATACACCAATCTTTCAAATATTTTAATTATATATAAAGTATGAAAATTAAATTCTAAAATATATTTAATAATTAATTAGAAAGTACTAATTCTCTATAGGATAAGATTGAGTGATGTAAGTAAACAGCCCATCAAATACAGACATGAAGATGTAAATGCTTCCGAAACTGACAAATCAGGGCTTCTGGAATTTTGTATCATGCCAACTTGACATCTTGTTATCCATAAATGGCAAAAAGAAAAAAGCGAAAAAAAAAATAAAGAAAGAAAAGGATGAAGAAACCTCACCATGGCATTCTCGTAATTTGAATCAAACGCGTTCCCTTTACTTCCTTCAATTACGCTTCTGTGTCCGCGTTCCCTTTTTCTAAAGAAAACACCAAAACCGAGTCACACACAACACACAAACACACCCTCCTCTGAGTCATGGACTCGTTCTTCGCTGCTACTGCTCCATAGGAAAGAAAAGAAAAGAAAAGAAGAGAGAGCCGTTGACAAAAATAAGAAACATGAATTCCCGATTTGCCCTTCGCCACCCTCTCAATTTTCCAATCATTGCCATCACCATAAAACGTTCACTCGTCGGAGCAAACCACACCTCTGCTCGCTTCTGCAGCCGATAAAAACCAGATACACCAAACGCCATTTTTCTTTTGAATAAATTTTCTTCAGACATTCCATTCATTCTTTTTTCCTTCAATTTCTGAGTGCTCAATTGTTCATAATCATACATTTTTTTCTATACATACATACATACCTAATTTTCGAGAGCGAGGGTGCAGAATCGGGTTCTATGGAACCTGCCTTAGGGAAACCGGGCTTCTTCCGGAACGTAATGGTACGGTTACTAGTCTTCGGTGTTTTTGTTGTCATTGTACGTTTCGCTTACGTCATTACTGTCGCCGGAGAATCCTGCACCGTCGGCGATTTCTGCTTCTTCTCTATCCCGCAGAGAGTTAACCTCGCCGTCGCCGGCGCCGGATCCGGCCGAGGCCCCTCGCCGCACGCACCATCGCCGTATCTTCTGGCGAAACTAGCAAGGAGTGGATCGGCGCCGTGCGGTTCTACTCCTCGGTGTTCCAGGACCTCATGGCCGGAGGTTACCTCTCTCCGGAGTCGAAGTCGCTCTGCGTGGAATCTCCGGCTGGACAAGACGTCGTGGCGCTGAGGGAGATCGGCGTCGTTGACGCCGTCGGAATTGCGAAAAAACCGTCGAAGCCGCTGGTGAAGTCCGGCGAGGGTAAGCGGATTCCGTTTGGCGAGGATTCGTTCGATTTCATCTTCTCCGCCGCCGGAGGGATTGAGCGGTCATCGGCGCCGGTTGAGTTCGCGGCGGAGGTCGGCCGGACGCTGCGACCGGGAGGTATTGCTGTTTTCCATGTAAAGGCAAACGATACTTACAGCTTCAATTCATTTGTCGATTTATTCAATTGTTGCAAAGTAGAAAAATCTCATGATATAGAAGGGTTTGATTCATCAATGCCTCACATTAGAGAACTTGTTCTGAGAAAAGAAGGTGCTAGGGTTAGTTCTGATCCCAAATCAGGTTCCAGTTCTAACGGAAAATGCTATGTTCCTGGGTACAAGCAAGAATTGGTTAACCATGCTGAGCCTTTGATTGAAGAGGAACCATTGAAACCATGGATCACTCTCAAGAGGAATGTGAAGAACATAAAGTACCTTCCTTCAATGGTTGATATTAGTTTCAAGAATAGGTATGTGTATGTTGATGTTGGAGCTAGAAGCTATGGCTCTAGCATTGGGAGCTGGTTTAGAAAGCAGTATCCGAAACAGAACAAGACCTTCCATGTGTATGCAATTGAAGCAGATAAGCATTTTCACAAGGAGTATGAGTTGAAGAAAGGGATCACATTGCTTCCATATGCTGCTTGGGTGAAGAATGAGACCTTGACATTTGAGATTAATGGCGATCCTGGCGACAAGGAGAAGGTTGCAGCTGCGAAAGGAAGAGGGATGGGAAGGATTCAACCGGTGAAGAATCCCGGTGGGTTCGATGGTGGTGAGATTGAGAGGATTCAAGGCTTTGATTTTGCCGATTGGCTGAAGAACACGGTTTCGGAGAATGATTTTGTTGTTATGAAGATGGACGTTGAGGGTACTGAGTTTGATCTTATTCCAAGGTTGTTTGAAACCGGTGCCATATGTTTGGTTGATGAGATTTTTCTTGAGTGCCATTACAATAGGTGGCAGAGGTGTTGCCCTGGACAAAGGAGTCCAAAGTATGAGAAAACATATGATCAATGCTTGCAGCTATTCACTTCTCTTAGACAAAGTGGTGTTCTTGTTCATCAATGGTGGTAACGATTTCCATGTGATCATACACACTTCCTGTATCATTACTGTTTCTACATGTTTTTTCTTCATAGTTTCAGCAAACACAGAAGATTCCTCTGTTTTACAAATTTCATTACCTGTAACAGTTGCAAATGAGAATGAAAATCATCTCTTTATACATCAATTGCATTTTGTTTCCAAATCCCAAAGTCTCATAATTTTCTTGTATACATATAGTAAATTTAGTAATGGATACTCCAACCTGTTATTTTCTTAGATTGTTGTAGAATGAGTAGTTTAAATGTATCAAATAATAAAATTTCGGGAATTTTTTTTTGAGTGTCCTTTTATGGTTTATAATCCGAATTTATACCGAATTCTCATGTCTGAATTTTGATTTAAGTTGCTAAAATGGACTTATTTCATTAGTAATTCCGTCATATTATCTATATATATTTGGAGATGAACAACTCACATCTAACATCTTATATCTCACATGATTAAGTTGCCAAAATGTGCTTATTTCATTAGTAATCATCAACAACTCACATCTAACATCTATATATCTCACATGATTAAGTTGTCTATTGTCTATATATATTTGAAGATCGACAACTCAAATCTAACATCTTATTTCTCACATGATTAAGTTGTCAAAATAGGTTTATTTCATTAGTATTTTTATCATATTGTTTATATATAAGTCCATTTTGACAATTTAAATTTTAATATACCGATAATATATGTTATCTAATCAGATTTATATATTTAAATAATTATTTAAAATTTAATTAGTTTTGTTAACATGATAATATATGATAAAAATGAGTTATTTTTACAAATAAAATAATATCTAATTAGTTGTTTGTATAAAATTATTTTAATAGTGCATGAAAATTAAATTTTTTTTACTAAATTCATATTTATTATGTTTTTATTAAAAAGTTTGAAATTGTTCACTAAGAATAATTTTAATACTTTTTTATATTAGTTAAACTCTCTAATATATCATTGATATATTGATTCTTTCAAGATAGATTGATCTAATACAATGTATCATTAATTATGAGCGCCGCCATGTGAAACTAAACACGTGGTTGTTGAAGTTTCTGTGAGGTGGTTTTCTCTGCATTTAAAGAAAGCTACAAAAGATGAAACAACAAACTGATATGAATGAATAATTTGCACTTGCTGTGTCCGTATACAATTATTAAGCATGTTACTTATGAAAATGATGCAATTTGAAGATCAAAATTATGCAATAAATATAGCTTGGTTCACAGAAATCTTGTTTCTTATGATAGCGGTGGAATAGTATGAGTAATGTATCTTGCATCCAACGCAACTTTATTTGCCACTGCAATGAAGCAAACGTTGTTTTATGTCACAGTCACACTTTATTCTGTCCCCAAAATTATAAATTTCCAAGTTCCAATAATCGATCTGCTCTTTACCCTTTACTTGATGTTACGGGCAATTTGTAATTGGGCATATTATTTGAGTCTATAAAATCTTATGGGACTTTTGATATAAATTCTCTTTTTCTTTTTAAGTATTTGGAGATTAATGAATTAACAAAATGAGGGGGAAAAAAAAAGCGTAACTATTACCAAGTAGGGAAATCAGAACAATATATATTGTCACTTTTTCTAGCTTACTGTTCTTGGTGGCCTGTGGGGTTTGGGCGCATTGATTCTATTTAAATTTTAAGGTCTCTTGATGGTTGCAAGAAAAAGATGAACTCCATGCAAGAGAAAAGAATCTTGTTTTGTGATATTTTATTTTATTTTTTAATTATATGATGTGTATAAAAAAATTAGTTATTAATTAATTATTTATATAAAATTCATATTAGAATATGAAATATATAAAATTCAAAATATTTGAAATAATATATGTAAATTAAACATACATAAATATATAAAGGTTAATTTGGTAATTAATTTTTAATATGTATATATTTTTTATTATTTTTTAAGAATAAAGTATCGATTTAATTCTTAACTTTTGAGCTAAGTCGTTAGTTATAATTCTGTTTCTTATATTTAAGAACTCATATTTTTTTTTTTGACGTTTTATTTTATTTTATTTTAATTGCTTGATTAAAAATAGAATATTTTTAAATATTAAAAACGAAATTAAAAGGTAGTGGAAACATTAGAAATTAAAATACCTGGTTACCCTAATGTTAATGTAATAGTGAAAACAGCAACTAAAAATTGCTTTCTAGAAGGTTCCACATTGTTATCAACGCACATCAACCAATAAGGAGAACTTAAACAACATAATTAACATGGTATGACAAAAGGATGGTAGTTTCAAGGAATACAACTAAAGAAGTTTATTTAACTAAACCCTATACCAATTTATCATGCTTTCTTCTTCTTTTTAACCAAGAATCTAAGTAATTTTCTTAGACTTACAGAAATTTCAAAAGACTTGTTCGAATTAGACGTTATTCTCATTTTTTTATTTGCCCCAATCTAAAAGGTTTGAGATGGAATTATGTTTTACCAAAACAATAAAATAAAATAAAAATATTTGTTCTTTTAGTTTCATTCTAATTTCGATGAATTTTGATCACATTTTATTCTCTTCTTAATAATCAATTTAAACATATGTAAATATTGTATGTTGTAGATATATTAACAGAACTTTTTTTTTTTTCTATATTCTCAATATTTTAAGCAGATTACTTGTCAAAGAAAGAAAATCAACCCCACATTAATATATAAATCAATACAATATTATTGAACTTCAATTGTTCATGATATATATCAATTCAAGTATTTGGTACGAAACTATGAATGAAGCTCTTTAAATGAATGCCCCAAAAAATGACGTAAATGTGGCGAATATGGTGGGGATTAAGCTTGTGTTGTAACTAACATCTCTTGACATGTCGGGTCCTTTATTCTCTGTATTTGTGGGGTTATGAGAATTTTCCAATTCACTGAAGACGACTTTTGTTTGTGGTTCAAATTTCGCAATTCTTTGCTTTTCCATTTGGCAATTGGTACCTTCTTTTTCTTTCCAAATTAATCACGTCCTTTTGTAGCTTGATGAGTCCATATAATTTCTAATGGACATTTTATTGCTACCTTCAAAATGTAAAATTCATTCATGTTTCTATACCGTACCGTATATAATGAAGATATGAGAATGATTAGTGGCACAACTATATTTTATTTTTTATATTTTCAAGAGTTAAATCCAAAACCTTAGTTAAGGTATAAATTATTGGTTAAAGTGTTATTTTGATTTCAAAGTTTAGCCCCAATTTTAATTGGGTCTGCATCTTAAGTACGTAGACATTTTTTATAAAAAAATTCATGACTTTTGCTTAGTAATTATATGATTTTTAAGATTATTTTATTAGTACTTTGATTTTCTTGGTATTCTTTTAGAAAAATTTTAGGAAAAGAGAAGCAAAAGCACAAGGAGAAACCAAGAATTGAAGACAAGTGCAGAGAGAATTTGTAAATGCTATCAACTATGACTTCTTCATACTCCAACGAGCATAACTTGAACTATAGAGGTCCAAATAATGCGATTTCAGCGGCATTAGAAAGCCAGCTTTTAGAGCTTTTCAACGATATATAATAAATTATACTTTCTTTCTAGAATCATGGCGCTAAACGCTGTGACATTGGCGTTTAGTACCAGTCCGCGAAGCAACCTTGGCGCCAAACGCCACGACTTCAAGTTGGCGCCAGTTCCTGCACTCAAGGTGGTCCCCACGTCCTCAGCAAATCAATCAATCTCGTGTATTTAATTTGTATTTGAATTTATTTTTTAATTAGAAAAAGATATTATTTAAGTTTTTTAAATTTAAATTAGGAAGTTATCTTAACTACTCTGGTAAAAATAAGATTAGTTTTAGAATTTGAATTTGAATCAGTAGAAATTTTAGTATAAATAAGTGAGATCACTCATAGAGAAGGGACTCTTTCTCTCGATCGCTGACTCTCTTCTCTTTTTCACCACTTTACAGTTTTCAATTTCTTAAGAATTTCAAGAACAAGCATGAGTTTTTAATTCTCCTATATTAAGGTGAGAAGCTCTGTTAGTCTATAGATTAATGCAATTATTTTTTCTATTTCTAATTCATGCAATTGATTCTTCTTTAAGAAATAGTTTTCGTTCTTCATCTCAAAATATTTTTTGTTATTTATTTAGTTTTTTTTTTGTTATTTCAAAAATTTAAAATTTAAATTTTAAGATAAAATTTGAATTTAAGGGGAGTGGATCCTCTCCAGTAAAGAAACAACTGGTGAGAGATCACACTGCATTTTCTCAAGTGTTGAAAAAACCGGAGAGGATCCATTTCCGAATTTAAGTATGTGTTTTTTTTATTTTAAATTTAAGAGATTTGAATTCAAATCTATCTTATTTAAGTTGGTAAATTTAAATTTAATGGCGTTCCTTTCTACAACTCTGTCACCGTGTTCATTCTCCTCTCTGTCGTCGCATCTCCTACCTTATCCATTGCTATGATGTCCTCTATTGCGTCATTTTGAAAGAAGTTACTTTTGTGTCATTTAGATTTTTTGTATAAAATCTTACTGTTTTGTATAGAATAACTACTTTCAACTCTATTCCTATAGAAATTAATAATTAGTCAGAACTAGAACTATTAGAGAGATGGAGATGGAAAATAATATTTCCGCCTTTGTCCTACCTCGCTGACATTCCTACTATATTTCAGTCCCCAAAAAGTTTTAAACATATTCAGTGTCACACCATTAAATCTGATATAAACAATTTGTATATTGAAAAGTTAATAGCATTTAATTTCATTATGTAAGTAAAATCTATCTACCATATAAAAGACTTTTCTTTGATTTTGGAACATTAATGATTGATTATTAGTATTTGAAGTTTTGTATAAAAATAAATTAAAGAGAAAAAGTATTACAAGAATATTTTGGTTATGTTTTTCTAACATATAGAAGAAGATATGACTTAACTAGTAATATTATTAAATTCACATCGCTCATTCTATCAACTATTAGTGTTAAATAATGGAAGATAACATTGAACATAAAATTTGTTGGGATAAAGATAAGACGATTAAGGGTGTGTTTGTCAAATACTAAACACGTTTAACCTTTTTTTTCTGAACACAGAAGTGATTTTACATCCTAAAAGTGGGTTCTCTTAAAAGCAAAAAATTGTAACTTCTGCGTTCACTTAACAGGCGTTTAAGTTTGTTGCTTGTGATTATTGGCTTTAATAATTTTTTTCATAATTTTTTTATTATTTTTTATATTTTGATTTTTTATTTTTATTAAATTTTTGTTGTAATTTTGTTATAATATGAATTATTGATTTTATTAAAAAGGACGAAGTACATAAAAAAATTGATCATACATAACAATAGAGTCATAAGTAATAAAATTTTATCGTCCAAAATAATATTAAATAAAAGAATACTGAGAATATTAAAATAATTATAGAATATTTTTTATTTGATATTGTAAATTTTATCATTGTAATTTTTGTGCATTATTTATTATTCTAATTTTTTATAATATGTATTATTGTTTTTATTAGAAATGGTAAATTAAATAAAAATTAATTATAAATAATGATAAAAATATAACTAATAAAAAATTAGAACCTAAAACAATAATAAAAATAAGATTATTGAGAGTATTTAAAAAAATATTAAAATATGTTATTTTATATGTTATTTTTAATTTAATAAATAAATATTAATTTTTATTAAAAAATATTTAAAAGGTTGTCAATTTTTATATGTTATTTTTAATTTTATAAATAAAAATTAATTTTATTATAATAGTAAAAAATTATAATATACTAAATAAAATAGAGTATTATAAAAAATACTATATAAAAAATACTAAAAAAATTAAATATATTTCAAAAAATAATATTATAATTTAATATTATATTTTTTTTAATAATTAACTAATTATCTATCTAAAAGTGATTTTAACTAATATTATCCAAACAATATTCATTTTATCAAAATCAGTTTTAGTATAAAATTGACAAACATAAATCATGTTGGTATAAACTTACTTCTATTCAAAATCAATTTTATAAAATCTCTCATTCAAACTCTAGTTTGACAAACCTCAATCCAAACACACACTAAAGCGTTAGATACCAAATTAAAATTTGACCAAAATATTAAAGACAAAAATATTACTTTACCCCCAAATTATTTGTCATTTCAACTAATTTTATTTATATATATATTTAATAAAAAATAAATAAAAGAGTAAATCAATAGAAACATGTACTTATTGATACATTAGTTTCGTATAAAGATAATGAAGTAATATAAATTTGTAAACAAAAAAAGGTCGTTGAAATAGTATTATAAATAACAAAAGTTTCACCCAAAAACACAAAATGGTTAATTTATTTGACAAATTTGTTAGAGCAAAATGATATTATTATTATTATTGTTGGTGGTGTTGTTGGATTTTGGTTTTTTATGGATGATTTTAAAATGATTTGATTTTTCCTAACGAGAATTTTGATACTTTACTCTTCCACATTATGAATAGTGAGAAATGAACTTGTTAGTGCATTACTGTCTCGTGTTTAAGAGTAGAAAATACATGTCAAGAGTTTTAAAAAGTGGTAAAAAAGGTTGTACATCTTTTATTATTATTTTTTTATATCCATGCATTTGAGTCAGTAGATTTTTTTTATTAGTTTAATTTGCTTTGAGACATAAGATTGAATTTGGGCATGCGTTGATTTGAGCATGTGATTGGACATATAAATATTTTAAACTATTAATAATATAGTAAAATTAAATTTTAATATTATTTTAATCAAAAGAATATACCACAGTATTTTTTCAAAGACCAATGTTATTTGCCTCATGCAATCATACAATTCATTATAGAAATATGTTAAGTTAATACTTAAGTTTGAGTTGATTGAATTATTTAAGCACAAAAATTTATATATATTTGTACATTGTTTTTACAATAATAAGTAAAATTTTGTTTTATGTTCTGCTTGCTTTTATGTTTTCTTTTTCCTTATTTTCTTGATGTTTTCTCTAATGAAAAATTTTAAATGATTAATATTTTTCTTTTATATTTATCATGTATTTGAGCCAATATAATTCTAACGAACTTCTAATTTTTTCCGAAAAAAAGAAATGTTAGCATCCTAATATTTTCTTTTTATTTCAGTGCGTGAAAACTCTCTCTTCTAACAACATTAGTCGTTGCCACAATAAATGGAGCTGTTAACAGTTAAATTTTCAAAGAATATACAGATTTTTATTGATTAAAATAGTATATCCATTACGAAAATCTTGAACCGAATTAGGATTGAGCCAACTCAAACTATAATGTGTCTCTAATCCTAACCTTATTATAAATTAAATGACAAAAGAAAAAAAAATCCTTCTCTTGACCTTTCACTTTTATCCAAACTCCCAATCATAATTTTCCTCCCCCACCCCCAAAGAAAAAAAATAACTCATTTTTTCCTACACATTATTGGTTCTTTTATCCAGAAATCTATTGGTAGATATATGGGAAATGCTTGTACGTGTCAAGTTTCTATTGGACGAAAAGTGTATGATGCTGATGACTCTGATTCAAATAATTCAAATGATTATTTACCATATAGATATGGACATTGTGGAGCCAAGGTTATGTTAAGTGGATCCTCTAAATTTGTATCAATGTATTCCCAAAAGGGTCAAAAAGAAGTGAATCAAGATGCAATGACAGTTTGGGAGGTATAATTAATAGGATTAATCTTTTAGGTATTTTAAATATCCATCTTCTAATAGTTTTAAACATTAATCTCAGATTAATTATATATATAAAACTAAAATTATGATTAAAATTATTGAAATATCAGTATCTTATGAAATAATTGACATACTTGTTTAATTATATCACTACGAAAAAAAGTCAATGATCACGCTTTTTTTTGCTAAGCTTTAAAAGCGTGGTCAAAAGTGGTCAATGGCCACACTTTTATGAAGGTGGTGATTGATTACAGATTTGACCATGTTTTTTCTTGTTACGCTTAAAAAACGTGGCGAAAGAGGTCTATAGCCACGTTTTTATTAGGGTGACAATTGATTCGAGATTTATCCATGCTTTTTACGTAGCCATAGAGAGAAACAGGCACGCTTTTAAAGCGTGCCAATAAAGTTGTTATAGTAGCATTTTAAAAGCGTGGCCGATTCTTTATGTGTCTCATTTTTCTGCCTCTATCATTTTATTAAAATTTTTCTTCTTTTTTTTTTTTTCAATAATCAATCTCAATCATTTGCACACACAAATTTATATGATCAAATGATGAATTAGCTAGGGCAAGTAAATTGTTATCTTCAATATATATGATGTATACTCAGAACTTCACTGGAGAAAAAGACATGATATTTTGTGGTGTGTTCGATGGTCATGGTCCTCAAGGGCACAAATATGCACAAACCATATGCAATAATCTTCCTTCAAAACTCTCCACATCAATCAAAATGTCACAGCAAATTAGTAAGAGCCAACTTGGATTGGATATCAATGGTGATGAAAACCAAAACATGCCTTGTGTTTCATGGGAGGGAAGCTTTTTGAAGTCTTTTAGTGAAATGGATAGAGATCTTGCTCAGAACGTTTACATTGGTAGCTTTAGTGGCGGTAGCACTGCTGTCACTATAGTTAAGCAGGTATAATTGAAAATATCACAATTGCATTATTACTAACTATTAATATTTGCAGTTTTTTTTATTGTAACTTATAATCTGATGATATAAATTCTTAATTCATAAAATTATATTATATTAATTATTACATTACTTTTTCAAAAATTTTTAGGAAAATCAGTTGATAATTGGTAATTTAGGAGATTCTCGTGCAATTCTTTGCACAAAAACAGATGACAATTTTCGAATTCCTATTCAACTTACCGTTGACCTAAAACCAAATATTCCAAGTAAGTATTAAAGTTTATTTATAAATCTAGAAAAAATCACTTGTTTAGCTTTTAATTCCATTTGGCTTATTTATTTGTTCTTGAGGAGTTAAAACATGAAACTTTTGGAAAAATACACTTTGAAAAAATTATATATATTTATTATTTCACATATACAAATATTTAGATGTATGTTTGAAAATAATATACTACAGGATTTTCAGGCGGTTTTGAAACCAAATAGTGACAAATTTAGTGGCGGTTTTGCCAATGCAAGTACTCCAATATTGGGTGCCATAAAACATTTAGCAGCAGTTTCTAATAACATTAACATTGTTTTTAATGAGCTGTTATTTGTATAATAATTTTGATATAATTGATGTGAGTATTAGCTTATATGTTTGGATATTTTCAATTAAAAATAGCTTCAATATATATTTTTTTTTGGATTGTATAAAAAAATACTTTTATTTGATAAAATATTTTTCATAAAAGGTCATAATTGATGTGCCATTCTTTCATGCCTATGAAAATCAAAATCAAAATCAAGTCTACTATGGTTAATAAATACCTTTCTTATGATTGTCACTCATATAATCAGGTGAAGCTTCAAGAATAACTAAGTGTGGAGGCAGAATCTTTCCATCAAAAGATGATCCAAGTGGTATAAATAGAATATGGATGGCTGAAGAAGATTGTCCTGGCTTGGCTATGACAAGATCATTTGGAGATTTCTGCCTAAAAGATTATGGTCTCATCTCAGTTCCTGATGTAATCTATAGAAGAATTAACAAACAAGATGAATTTGTGGTTTTGGCCTCTGATGGAGTAAGTATATACATTATTGAAATAATAATTTTTTATTCAAAAATGTTATTTGTATACCAAAATCAGTCACTAAAATCAGTCACCAATGTATTTGTATATAAATATGTGTGGTTTAATTTATTTTTAAAGTGTATTTGTATTCTAACATATATTTTATACTGGTGACTGATTTTGGTAGCTGATTTTAGTGTACATGTAGTATTACACATTTTTATTTTAGCTAAAATAAAGAGACTGGCATATTAAATGACTATACTATTATTATATGATTTTAATTAGAGAATTAATTTTTTTTTAACAAATATCAGTAAATTTTTTAAAGGTTTAACTATTCTATCGATCCTTATAATTTTACTGAATTTTCAATTTGGTCCTTATACTTTTTTTCTTTTCAATTGGATCTCTATATCATATCAAATTTTATAATTAAATCTTTGCCGTGACAAAAATATTGGAATTAACAGAATATTCTGTTAAACAAGACGAATATGTCCAACGCTTGAATGAATATTCTATTTTGTTTAACAGAATATTTAGTTGGTTACAATATTTTTGTAACAGCAGGGACTTAATTACAAAATCTGATATGATATAAGAGCTTGTTTGGGTGAGCTTCTAAGAAAAGATCTTTTTTCGAGTTATCTTTTTTTTAAAAGATCTTATAGAAAAGTAAAAGTAATTTTATGTTTGGATATCTCATGTAAAAAGATCTTTTTATCTATCAATTATGTTTGGGTATAATAATATAAAAGTACTTTTTTGTTTATTTATTACATGAAAAATATCTTTTTTTTAAGAGAAAAAGATCTTTTAAAAAAAGATGTAAATTACAGCTTCTCAAAAAAGATGTTTTTTTTTTATTTTTCTAGTGCTTTTACTTTTACTACTAGAAATTTGCCAAACACGCTAAAAAATAAAAAAAAAGATCTTTTTTCATTGAAAAAAAATCTTTTTTTATCAAAATAATGACGCCCAAACAAGCACTAAAAACCCAATTAAAAAGAAAAAAAAATTATAGGGACCTAATTGAAAATTCGATAAAACTATAGGGACTAGTGGAGTAATTAAACATTTTTTAAACTTACATTTTATCATAAATTTTTAAATTTAAACTCCAAATCTTTTGAAAAATGAGCATTAAAAAAAGAATTATAATAAAAAATTAGTTAATGTTAGTTAATTCAAAATTAATTTTTTATATATACTTAATTATTTTTATGATATTCACAGATATGGGATGTGCTAACAAATGAAGAAGTAATTAACATAATTAGTTCAGCAAGGAAGAGGTCAGAAGCAGCAAAAACATTAGTAAAGCATGCCCTTCAAGCCTGGAAAGTCAAGTGTCCTAATGCTGCAGTTGATGATTGTACAGCTATATGTTTGTTCTTGAATAATTAACTATAATGAAATTTAAAAGAATGATAGAATGGACCCCAAATTCCAACTCACAAGGAACAAAAAGTGATAATTTAAAGGAATTAGGTCAAATCAATTCTGTTCCACACATTATATAACAAATATGGATAATCTTCAATTTGCTGCAGTTGTGAAATTCCAGAATATAATTCAAAGATAGATAGAGGATATGCTGATGTCTATTTTTTTTTTTTTCGGTTACATGCTGATGTCTATTTATTTTGTTGCTGTGTTAACATGTAGGAGGTTTTTTTTTTTTTCATTTTGGGTCAGGTTGGACAAGTTTTCATATGGGCCTGCTACTAGGCCTTAGAATTTCCCTTCATGTTGTATTATTCTTCAGCAGAGAAGAATAAAATTTTCAAACTTAGACTAGTCTAATTTTATTAGTGTGTTTAAGTAAGTATTAGATGTTAAAATTCTGCTTTATACATACAGTAATTTATTAGCTAACAGCAAATCCTTAAATAAAACTCAAATCTATAATAAATTAATTTTTAATTTGTCGAACTAAAGAATAACAAAAGAAAAATGAATTTTTTCAGACAAAAACAAAAAAGAAAGAAAGTCTAGTAAAAGAAACAGGGGATAAGGAAACAAGGACAAAATCAACCTGAATAATAATAATAATAATAATTAATTAAGTTGTTATCCGTGTCTGTGTAATTTTTGTTCGATTAGTTCTAATTTAAAATATTTGATTTTGTTCCGATATCATTAGTTTGTTAATACTAATAAAATAACATGTTAATAAAAGCTAACATGGTGTACATTTTAATTTAACAGAAATACTAAATAACTAATTTTTTTTTAATCAAGTCCAACCAATTCAAATTTATATACACTTAATTTTTTCTTCGTACATTCTTTTTCTTCCTCCTCCTCCTCCTCTTCTTCCTTCTCCTTCTCCTTCTCCTCCTCCTTCATTATCATGATCATGATTATTATTATCACTTCCTCTTCCTCCACCTCCACCTTCTCGTTCTCATTTTCTTCTTTCATCATCATCATAATCTTTTTTCTTCTGTACAATTTTTCTTCAACGTCGTCATTGTCGTCATCGTCGTAAAACAGTTGGTGAAACAGGAGAGATAATTTTGAAAGGAGGATAATAAATAATATCTGAAGAAATGTTTGGTGAAATCAACTTAGAGATATATCCTTGCCAAACAAGCTGGTGATTCCCTTCCCCGGATCATTTTGTTTTACAATAGACTCTCCAACCAAAACCTGCATAAAAGTAAAATTCTTGCACATTAACATTATATGACACAATTGCTTGCAAACACGTTGGATAAAAAAATTAAGTTAAAAAAATCACTTTATATGGACATATTAAACTTGCAATACTTACAGCTTTAACACCTGCTTCTTGTACATATGCAATATCATTTGGTGTGAACAGACCAGATTCTCCTACCATCTGAAGAAGCCATAAAACCATTAGAATGGTTTTCAAAATCAGATAACATCTCTTTCATACAACTGTAATTAACAAAGAAGGCTACTTACAATTATGTTTCTCTCACGGACAATTTTGCCTCGCTCTCCTTCAAGAAGTTTCTTCGTATTGGCGATATCCACCTCGAATGTTTCTGCAAGCCGATAAAGGTAAAGCAAAATCATTGATGATCCTAGCCTCGAAAGTTTATATATAATAAAAAATTGACCAAAAAGGATGAAAGACAAATGGTAAGGCATACCAAGATTCCGATTGTTGATGCCAATAAGCTCAATCCCCTCTATGCCAAGAACACGATCGAATTCCTTCTCGTCATGCACCTAGATGAAAAAAATCATGAGATTTTCAAAATAAGAAAAGGGTTTCTTTCCTCAGAACCATCACGAAATAAGACATTCAGTACCGAGTTGACGTAGGACTATGAGGTAATAACAAACAAGAACATGCCAAACAGATTTGAGTATCACATTCATGAAACCTTTTATAGTAATTCATGGTTTTGATTAAAGGTAACATGGTTTCAGCCTAACTCCAATTTAGTCAATCTATACCACACAACAATCAACCTCTTGCCTTCAAGAAAAGAAAATCATTACGTTAACGAATTAAATTTGTACATATGCACTATTCACACCTCAAGACTCAAATCAGGTCCACACAAAGGACAAGTTTACACTATATAACATGGTTAAATTCATAAGTAACATCATATATCAGTAAGATCACAAGGGTTATTTAATGTTGGATGTTACATGAAATTAAGGGGATGGAATAAAGAAACACTACCCATACCTCAACAAGTGCTGCCAGTCCAAGTATTTTGCATATCTTAATCATGTATTTTATGTCAAGATCAGGCAAAACAGCGGCAATTAGAAGGACCGCATCTGCACCTTTGATTCGAGCATAATAGAGTTGCCATGCATCTATGATGAACTCTTTGCACAACAAAGGACACTGCATATTTTTTAAGAGTCAATAAAATGACCTACATAAAGCATGAAACCAAATTCAGAAAACAAACCTTTACTCCAGCCTTTCTTATTAGCTCGAGGTTTTCAAAGCATCCCTGAATCAATAAGCCAGAATCAAGAGTCAGTTATTATTTAGTGGCCGAATAAGACCAACTTCACACTTGACCAAGTATTGTAATGAGTTTCTAACAATTTTTAAGTTAGTTGTTTACCTTAAAATACTTTTGATCTGTCAGAACACTTAGACATGCCACTCCACCTCGCTCGTAAGCTTGAGCAATTTCAACCTATAAGATAAGCAAACAAGAGCAATATCATGAGGAAACAAACAACTCATTTTAGTGGTCATGACAAAAGGATAAAAATAATTCAGAGGGTAAGAGATAAGAGGGAAGCAAAAGGCTTAAGATGCTCCAATGAAGAAATTGATACAGCATGAAATAATTCAAGACCTATCATTGCAAACATAACTCAAATCAAGCACTCATAATGTAACAACTTGAAAGGTGTTACAAAGAAACAAGAAATATAACAATTCTAGGCATAAAAACAAAATGGACTTACTGGATCAAAGTTCTCTCTCAAGACACCTCTACTTGGCGAAGCCTTCTTCACTTCGGCTATCAACCCCGGAAGTCCAGTTCGTTCATTTGCCGCCCTCAAAGCACCAATAAAATCACGCGTAGGAGGAGCATTTTGAAGGTCCTTCTTCAGAGAAATGAGGGGTTTTCTTTCTTTAAGCTGGAAATCAGATATAATTCAGCATTAAAGCAGTTTCTTTCAAAATATATATATATATATATATATATATACAGAAAAAAATTGAGAATAAAGCAAATCAACCATCATACCTGTGAAACTTCTACATCCTTGTTCCACACAATCTCTTCCAAAATGTTACGGGGTGTATTACCCTCATTCTGCAATCGGAATTCGAAGGGTCCTACGTAATGCAAAGGAGGTCCTGTTGGTGGTCTCCTCCTTATCCTTATACCCTGGCTAGCAGCAACTTCATCTTGAAACATTCCCACTTCCCACTCCTTCACTTTCAGTGCCTCTACCACAGATTCAGCAGAGGTTGCAGCAATTGTAGCCGAACCCTCAGTAGACTCCACCTAACCAAACCATCCACAGAACCATATGGTTTAAAAAACTTATCAGGGTTCGTCCAAAATTAAAAGGCAGTGTTCTCCATTCTACATTCCAATTGAACCCAAATTCTACTTCTATAACATATATTAACATTCACAGCTTATTAAGGCTAATTATTAGAATCAATTTCATCATTTGGAATTTTTGGATTAGTCAAATTCAGCTAGTTGCAATTGACTAATTCAAATGGTTCTAATCTAATTCAAATCAAGTGAACCACATGAAATCCAACTTAGGAGCGGGAGGAAACAACAATTCAAAACATTCACAAAACCAATGATAAAATCAACTGGGGTTCCAAGACTCTGCAATATATACACCAATTGAACACAACTTCAAAATGAAAAATCAACATACCCATAAAAAATTGAGAGATTCCCATATCAATGCACAACAAAACCCCACAAAAGATATAAAATTTACGGTGGTAAAATAAATTTACCTGAGCACGGACAGAGAAAGAGAAAAAGGGCTTTCTTCTAGAAACATTCATTTGGATTGGGGTAATCCAGCTTCTGGGTCTAGAAGAGGATGAAAAGGCCTGAAAGGGTACCGTGAGAGAGGTCAAAGCTTCCATCTTGAGCACCCTCTGGCCGACGGCGATGGAGAAGGTGGAGGCTGCTAGGGCTAGTCTCTCATATGGTCATCCAAGTATAATATCCACACTTAATTAGGCCTATGATCATTCACTCATAAATGACGGTATCATATTTTTAATCTCTCAAACTCACTAACACTCATAATAATAAGGAAAGAATTTTTTTAAAACAAACACTAAGTATTTTGGTTCATAGAAATATGGATAACAACATATACATATGAAGTCTTTATATAGGTAAACTTTTATAATAAAATAATAATTCTTATAACAACTAACCTTTGACTAGTTAATTCCTTGTTCAATTTTACTTCAAATTCTTAATCATCAATCTTGAAACTTCCAATTCATGATTCTTCATTCTTTTAATATGGAGATGATGAGTGCAACTTATAGTTGTACTATTCTCTTGAATGTTCTTTAAAAATCTTCTAAGCTTCCAATATGTTAGCTTCTAGCAATATCTAGCCAATTGATAATTATTGTATTCAACTCAAACTTTGCTTCTTCAATTCTTTAATCATGTTTTATGAAAATTCTAATCCATGCAAGTTGATAGATAGCACAAGAAATTTGTAGAATCTTGGTGATGAACCATGAACTTGTAACCACTTTGAATTCAAATTGAATTTTGCCTTTGACTTTTCTAAACTTATGTTACTTCCATACCACTTGATTTAATTTTCTAAAATTGCCTCCCTTAAATTAAGCTGTAGAGTTTATCATTCAAAGCATCTTCTTTAATTTGTAAAATAACTCGGTCTTTAGCGGTTTTGTAAAGATACCAGCAGACAGCAACTTGGTCTTCAGTGGGACAGTACTCAATAAAAACTTCTTTCTCATTCACCAACTCTCTGATTTTGTGAAATCGAATATCAATATGCTTCGATTTTCCATGGAATACTAGATTTTTGCAAAGTGTAATAGCTGACTTGTTATCGCAAAATATTGTTGTTGGAGTACTTTGTTTCTTGTTCAATTCCTCAAGAATTCTTCTTAGCCAAACTGCTTGTGTTGCACAACTTGTTGCTGCTATATATTCTGTTTCTGCTGTAGAGAGTGCTACTATTAGTTGTTTCTTTGACGACCATGAAATTGCACCAGAACCAAGATGAAATACAAACCCTGAGGTACTTTTTCTTGTTTCTATATCTCCAGCCCAATCACTATCAGTGTAACCGACAAGATTCACTTCAGTAGTATTTTTGTAATAAATACCATCATTTAAAGTACCTTTGATATATCGAAGAATTCTTTTTGTCGCTTGCAAATGGTTGGTACAAGGCTCCTCCATAAATCTGCTAAGCAAATCAACTCCAAATACAATATCTGATCTAGTCGCAGTCAAGTACCTTAGACTTCCAATCAAGCTTTTGTAATATGTAGGATTTACTATTCTTCCTTTATCTTCTCTCAACAACTTGAACTTCTCTTCGATTGGAGTAGGAACTGGTTTTGAATGTTCCATTTGAAATTTCTTTAAAATATCATTTGCATATTTTTTCTGAGAAATGAAAATACCATCATCTCTTTGAACCACTTCAATGCCAAGAAAGTAAGACATCAAGCCTATATCTATCATTTCAAAGTGTTTATCATAGCCTCCCTGAATTCTGTAATTATCTTCAAATTGTTGCTAGTAAAGATTAAATCATCAACATAAAGACACACGATCAAGATATTTCCAGGTTCAACGAACTTGATATAAAGCGTATGTTCAAATGGACATCTTTTGAAACTATTCTGAGTAAAATAAGAATCAATCTTCTTGTACCATGTTCTTGGTGCTTGTTTTAACCCGTACAAGGCTTTCTTCAACTTGTAAACTTTATCTTCTTTTCCAAAAACTTTATATCCTACAGGTTGCTCAACATACACTTCTTCTTCTAAAGTGCCATTTAGAAATGCAGACTTAACATCCATTTGATATATCTTCTACTTATTTTGAGCCGAGAGTGAAATAATCATACGAATAGTATCTAATCTAACAACAGGAGAAAATACTTCAAAATAATCGATACCTGGCTTTTGTTTGTATCCTTTTGCAACTAATCTTGCTTTGAAACGATCAACTTCACCGTTGGGTTTGTACTTAGTTTTGTAAACCCATTTTACTCCAATCGACTTCTTATCTGCTGGTAAATCTGTCAGCTCCCATGTGTCATTCTTCTGAATGGCATGAATCTCCTAATCCATTGCTTTCTTCCAAGTGTTGTCTTTAGAGGCTTCTTCAAAGTTCAACGGCTCACAGTATGAAAATAGAGCAAAATTTATGATTTCTTCATCGGACGGATCGTTGTTATTGCCAACTTCATAATCTGCTAATCTAGCAGGTAGTCTCTGCTCTCTTTGTGATCTTCTAGATGATTCTGGTTGTTCGGTTGTGTCAGGTTGCCTTTCTTCTACTTCATCACATGTATTTGGAATTATAGTCAGCTGCTCTTCTGTCTTTGTGTTCCAGTCCCAGATGTCTTTCTCGTCGAACGTCACGTCTCTGCTGATGATTACTTTCTTTGTTTATGAATTGTACAACTTGTATGCTTTTGAGTCTGTGCTATAGCAAATAAAGATACACTTCTCGCCTTTGTCATCTAACTTCTTCCATAATTGATCTGGTACATGGGCATAAGCAATACACCCAAAGATTCTGAAATAATGGATGGAAGGCCGCTTTCCACTCCAAGCTTCCTCTGGAGTTTTATCACGAACACTTTTTGTTGGACACATGTTTAAAATATGAATTGCTGTTGCGACTGCTTCTGCCTTAAACTCTTTAGGCATTTGTTTTGACTTGAGTATGCATCTGACTATATCCATGATGGTTCTGTTCTTTCTTTTAGCAACTCCATTTTGTTGAGAAGTGTATCTAGTTGTTAGTTGGTGTTGAATTCCGTGTTGCTTAAACTATTCTGAACACGCAAGATATTTTGTTCTTCTGTCAGTTCTGAGAATTTTGATTTTATAGCCACTTTGTTTTTCGACAAATGCCTTTAATGTCTTAAAGACATCACATGCTTTTGATTTCTGCTTCAGAAAGTATACCCATGTATATCTACTAAAATCATCAATAAAAGTGATAAAGTACCTGCTACCATCATTACTTGGAACTTCTACAGAACAAAGATCTGAATGCACAATTTCAAGTAATCTTCTAGCTCTCCATGACTTTCCTGTAGGGAATGTATCTCTGTGCTTCTTTTCCAGTTGACAAATCTCGCAAATACAATTGGAAATATGAATCTGTGGTAGGCCAGAAACAAGTCTTTCCTTGAAAGGTAGTTTAGGCCAGAAAATGAAAATGTCCAAACTACATGTGCCACAGCCAGTTATCATCAAGTATCACAAAGCTCATGCAAGAGGGATTAACATGTTAAATTTTTAATGGAAACATTCTGTTTGAATTTATCTTTGCTTTATCTATGAACCTTCCGTTGTTGTCAAACACAGTGTAATATCCATGATAAGTTATCATCTTATATCCCTTCTCAGATAATTGCCCCATACTCAGTAAATTGTAATCAAGTTTAGGAGCATAGTAAACATCAGAAATATAACTCAGAGAACCATCCTTCAATCTAATTGGTATGTGCCCTTTTGCTTCAATAGGGATCTTTGTACTATTACCAAACTTCAATAATAGTTTAACAGAATCATCTAATGAAGAAAAGAACTCCTTTCTACCAGACATATGATTACTACAAGCATTATCTAAGTACCATATATTTTCATCTTCAACACATGAATTTCTTGTAAAAAATAAAGTCTGAGTACCCGGATTATCATTAGTATTTTAATGATGTTTTTCTAAAACGTGTGGTTGATTGTTATTCATCATTTTGAATATGCAATCTGCTGCTTTGTGTCCATACTTTCCACAATGAAAACAGTTGAAATTAGTTCTTTCTTGATAAAAATTGCCTCGACCTCTTCCTCGGTTGACAAGCCTGAAATTCGTTCCACCTCTTCCTTGATTAGGTGGTGTAAAATTGTTATAACTTCCTTGGTTGTAATTGCCACGACCTCTATCTCTGAAACTTCCTTTACCTCTATTTTGAAGATTGAAACCACGTCCTCGTCCTTCTTGTGTACGGCTTGATTCTGCAACATTGCTTAAATTCACTCGTTTTTTTAGGGCTTCCTTGGTTGATCTTTCTGACTTCTCTAGTATTCTACTGATGTGACTTTCCATGGTTCCTTGCAACTCTGTAATCATCATAGTATCCATATCGTGGGACTCTAGTATCGTAGTCACCATATGGTCATACTTCATCGGCATGGTGCGAAGAATTTTCTCCACCACTTTGCTATCGGGCATATCTTCTCCATAGACTCTCATCTTATTGATAAGGTCTGTAACACGAGTAAAATATTGCTCAACGGTTTTTAAGCTAGACATCTCATACCTTTCATATTCTCTTCTGAAAGACTGTAGCTTTGCTTTTTGAGCTTTATCTACGCCTTTATATGACAGCTTCAACGTGTTCCATGCTTCTTTTGCACTTTTGGCATTTGCTATTTTGCCAAACACAGTATAATCTACACCTTGATGAATTTAAGATGGCGCCAATTAATCTCTCCTCTGTCGGGCAGCATCTGCTCCTTCTTGGAAATCTGGTTCAATGAAATTTCACAGGTTCTGGGTCTTCAAATGGGTAGACATCAAAGTCTCCCAATAACTATAATCAAGTTTCCCATCTAACTTGGGACCAGACCACACAATATTGAAAGTGTTTGCCATACCGAATCTATGAATAAATGTAAACCTCGATAAATTAGTAGATAATTAGTCAATAAATTAGTTTTTAATAAGAAAAATTAGAAATGCGAATATTATATCAAATTAGGATAGAGCTCATCGAAACGAGAATTTTGACACTAATTTCGAAGAAATCAGTCCAAATTCAACCGAACAAGCCGAACTGGTTGAATCGGACCTAAACTAGGTTGTTGGTCCAACCGGACCAATACTTTAAATGAGCCTGGAAGCCCTTTCTTCTTCATTTCACCTGCAGCAGCGTGAAAAGCCCCAGGGAGAAGAAAACACTCCCGAACCCCCTACGGCAAATTTCCAACTCCCGTAACTCCTCCGTCTGAGCTCCAATCGCCGCACCGTTTGCGACCACGCGTTCACCGCATTGAACTCTACGTTTCTACCGGTACAATTTCATAGGTAACTTGTTATTTCAGCTTAGCCTCTTCTTTCCCCCAATTTTTTAATTATGAATAGGAATGTTGAATTTCTTTGATTTCTGATGTTTTAAGATCCAATTAGCTTGAGGAAAACGTTCACTCTTGCTTATGTGAAGCTTGAGTAAGGTGAGGATACGATAATTTTATTTTAATTTCATTAAATTTGAACTTTGAGTATTAAATTGGATATATATGTGTTATGAATGTGTATTAGGTTGTGAATAAATAATTGGAGCTTGGAATTGTGAATATTGAAACTTGGAGAAAGCTGATTAGTTGAATTTTGAAGGGGCTGCCTTGGTTTTAAATAATTTTCTTTGGTCGTTACGTGAAAATCGGCCAAGGTATGGTTTAGGCTTCTTCCATTTAATATATAATGTTCTGTGAAAACTTAGGCTAGATGACCATAGGATAAGTTGGATTGCATGTGTATATTTAATACTTAGTATCATATTGATGAACATGGTTGGCTTGGTGCTTGTTGATTAACTAGTGATTTGGTGAATTATTGATTTGAGGTATAACTATTGTGGAGGTTGTTGTGATAATGAGGTATTTTGTGTTAAAAGCCTAGGATTTGTGAACTATGATTCTTAGTTGAATTTTGGTTGTTGGATTTGAATATTGTATGAGTATAATTGTTGATATGAGGTAGATTTATTGTGGTGATTGTTATGATGATGAGGAAGGGTATGTTGAATTGAAAACAACGCAGGTTTGGACCCGAAAAGGGTGGCAAAGTCCGAGTTTTAGAGGAGATGCTGCCAAAATTTTATAAAAATTAGAGATTTTATTTATATGATTATTTAAAAAGATTTAGATTCAAAGGTTATATGGTTTGAGTTTGAGTTATTAAGAAAAGTGATAGTAGGATAACATTGAATCACTTTTATAAACGTTAGGGATACAAATAGGACGATTTAAACGTTAGGGACACAAATAGAACTTACCCCAAACGTTGGGGACAAATACAATACTTTACTCGTTTTAAGTTTGATTCATTTAGAAAAGAATGAATTATGTTTTGAAATGGAACTATTGATGGATGGAATGGGAGGTGTGATAATGAAGGATAAGGATTGAATATGATTGATGTATGATGATGAATGTGATGCGATTGAGAATGATGTGGATGTTGATAAATTATAATTGAATTATTTATATGGCTTATGAATTTGAACGATCTGAGATACGAGATTCTCTGGATAAAGTACCGTGGCTTGCCACCACATGTACCAGGTTAAAAACTCGATACTCTATTGACCCTACGACATAAGTGTGACCGGGCACTATATAAATTCCCGAAAATGTAACCCTCATTGAGTAATATTGATTATTTAAGAAAAAGCTATGTATAGACTCTTGGGGATGCACGTCGGGGGACAGTCTAAATATTTTCAAACTTGTCGGATTGGCTGGATAACCGACAGATGAGTCTCATCAGCCGTAGGACAGGCATGCATCATCTGCATATTACTTGAATTACTTGCTTGTGCATTAGTTGGGTGTGCCTAACTGTATTTGCCATGTTAAATGTGTAATTGTTACCTGCTATATTTGTAACCTTCTTGTGCTTGCTTATATTTGTTTTAACTGTCTGTGAAATACTGAAGGAAGTGGAGGTATGGAGGAACGACAATATGGGGTTTAGATTTAAGGTTAAGTTAAGTCAAGTTTAGGTACTCTTAGAAAACCACCTTTTATGGCTTCTGTTTAATACTTTAAGCTCTATAATCTGAGTGTCAGCGTTCTAGGATTGCCTCTGGCATTTCCAAGACCTTATATATTATGTGTGTGGCACCTTTACCATACTGAGAACCTCCGGTTCTCATTCCATACTATGTTGTTAATTTCAGATGCAGGTCGAGAGGCATCTCGTTAGGCGTCTGGACTCTTGAAGCGGAGTGGTTACTGGGTTATTTTGTTATGCTATGATGTATATATATGTACTTAACTTTCTCTCCACATAACTTATTCTTTTTGATCCTCCTAGAGGTGTATGGAGAGGCAGAATTTTGTTTATGTACATTTGGATTTTGGATATGTATATATATGTATATATATGTGTGTATATTCTCTGGCCAGTCTTGACTTCGCAGGCTGAGTCAGGAGCTCGTTATTTTGTATCTTTGACTCTCTGTTTCTGTTTTGGGTTACTTTACACTTGACAGCTGTAGCTTTCTTAGCATGCAAGTTAACTCGTTTCTTGAGTGTTGCGTTTTTATTCTGCGATTTTTATTTGCTCTATTCTTCAAGGCTCCTAGCATATTATAATTCTTTTGCTATTATATATATATACATTTTATTTTAGAGGTCGTAATACCACACCACCTCTGTTTTACGACTTAAACGTAAAGCTCTGTATGGTAGGGTGTTACATTATGGTATCAGAGCAGTTCGTTCCTATAGAGCCTGAAAAATAGACTGATTGTGCCTCTGTGCATTCTCTGTGTATGTGTTTATGTGCTATTAGGATATCTGACTGATATATATGGCATAAACATTTGTGAGCATGCATTTGGAACTTAAAGCATTAGACCTGCGATATTGAGACTGATCAACTTAATATCACTTGTTTGGTGTGTATAGGGACCAGATGTCAACACGCGGACGCGGACGCGGACGAGGTAGAGGTAGGATAGGCACTATTACTCTTGTCCCCGCGGGGACTGATCCAGTAGACTTTATGGCTTCCCTGAGAAATATGGCTGCAGCAATGCAGGTGACAGCCGAGGAACTGGGTAATCAGATAAATCAGGGTAATCATGGAAACAATAATGATGAGGATGGTCCTATGACACTTGCTACATTTCTGAAAGTTCGTCCTCTGACCTTCAGGGGGAACCTCAAATCCCACTGATGCAGATAATTAGATTCAGGCTATGGAACGGGCATTACAGTCCCAACAGGTTCCTGAAGAGCAATGGGTTGAATTTGGAACTTATCAGTTGTAAGGTGAAGCTCAGTATTAGTGGCATGGGACCCGATGTATCCTACAGCCTGATGGTGCTGCAATTCCTTGGGAGGTTTTTCGGATAGAATTCTATAAGAAATACTTTCCTAATTCAGCCAAAAATGCCAAAGAACTTGAATTAATGCAGTTAAAGCAGGGACAAATGACCGTTGCTGAGTATACTAGTAAGTTTGAGGAGTTGTGTCACTTTTCTCGTATTTGTCAAGGTGCGCCTGAAGATTTTGCTGAATGGAAGTGTATTAAATACGAGGGAGGTATTCGGAGCAATATTCTGAGCTTCGTTGCCCCAATGGAGATCAGGGTGTTTTCTGAACTGGTGAATAAGAGTAAGGTGGCTGAAGATTGTGTGAGAAAGGCGGCAGCAGAGAAAGGGAGTTTGAGGGTGCCTTTTCAGAGGCCTTTAGGGAGAAACTTTGCTCTGAGAGGTAGGAATTTCAAGCGTGGAGTCTTTGTTCCGTAGCAGACTCAGGGTCAAGGCAATTATAGAAGGCCGAATACTAATGTCAATCAGGGAAGAAGGTTTGGGAAGCAACCACAACAGGATCTGAATTGTCAGAAGTGTGGAAAGTATCACCCTGGAGTTCCGTGCAGGTTAGGACTTGGAGTATGCTATTCCTGTGGACAGACCGGGCATATGGCCACTCATTGCCCAGAAAAGAAGAAGTATGAGACTGGTAGGGTGTAGCAGCCGGGGAGAGTATACACCACTTCTACAATAGGTGATGAGGAATCTGAGACACTGATTAGAGTTAATTGTGAAATGGCTGGTAAAATCTTAAACGCTTTATTTGATTCAGGAGCAACTCATTCATTTATTGCAATTGAAAAGGCCAATGAGTTAGGATTGAGAATGGTGATTTTAGGTTATGATTTGAAAGTATATAATGCTACTCATGAAGCTATGGTGACTAGGATAGGATGTCCACAAGTTTCTTTTCGAGTACAACAGCATGAATTTGTGTATGATTTGATTTGTTTGCCTATGACTGGTCTTGATCTCATCTTGGGATTGGATTGGTTATCTAAGAATCATGTTTTTCTTGATTGTTCTGAGAAGTCAGTACAGTTTATGCCGGAAGGGTCAGAAGCACCGGTTGTAGTGAATAGTTAATATTTGAATTCTATGATAATAAACTGTTCTGGAACTAAATGTCAGAGTATTATGTTATTAACTGCGAGAGTATCAGGTGATGATAAGAGTTTAGAGCAGATTCCGATTGTATGTGAATTTCCAAATGTGTTTCCGGATGATATTAATGAATTTCCACCTAACCGGGAGGTCGAATTTGCAATTGAGTTGGTACCTGGAACCGGTCCAATTTCGATTACTCCTTATAGGATGTCACCTTTAGAAATGGCTGAACTGAAGGCTCAACTAGAAGATCTGTTGGGTAAGCATTTTATTCGACCAAGTATTTCTCCGTGGAGAGCGCCAGTGTTACTGGTAAAGAAGAAGGATGGGAGTATGCGGTTATGTGTCGATTATCGGCAATTGAATAAGATCACTGTGAAGAATAAATATCCGTTGCCTAGAATTGATGATCTAATGGATCAGTTACAAGGTGCCGGTGTGTTTTCTAAGATTAATTTGCAATCCGGGTATCATCAGATAAGGGTTAGAGACGAGGATATTCCGAAAACTGCTTTCAAGACGCGTTATGGTCATTATGAGTATACAATGATGTCTTTTGGGTTAACTAATGCCCCGGCAGTATTTATGGATTATATGAACAGAATTTTCTGACCATATCTAGACAATTTTGTTATTGTCTTCATTGATGACATTCTTGTTTATTCTAAGACTGAAGAAGAGCATGCTGATCACTTGCGAACTGTGTTGCAAATTCTGAGAGACAGGAAGTTATATGCTAAGTTATCTAAATGCGAGTTCTGAAAGAGTGAGGTGAAGTTTCTCGGTCACGTGGTGAGTAAACAGGGAATAGCTGTAGATCCTGCTGAGGTGGAAGCAGTAATGAATTGGGAGCGACCAACTTCAGTGACAGAGATCAAGAGTTTCCTAGGTTTGGTGGGGTATTATCGGAGATTCATTAAGAGATTTTCACAGCTCGCCTTACCTTTAACTAAGTTGACTAGGAAGGATACGCCTTTTGTTTGGTCTCTGAAATGTGAAGAGAGCTTCCAAGCACTGAAGCACAGATTAACTACTGCACCCGTGTTAGTATTGCCTGAACCAAGTGAGCCGTTTGAACTGTACTATGATGCATGCTGAAGAGCTTGGGGTGTGTTCTGATGCAGCACCAGAATGTTGTAGCATGCGCCTCACGACAGTTAAGGCCGCATGAGATGAACTACCCGACACATGATTTGGAACTTGCTGCTGTTGTGTTTGCTTTAAAGATTTGGAGGCATTATCTTTATGGCATTAAGTTTTATGTTTTCTCAGACCATGAGAGTTTGAAGTATCTTTTTGAGTAGAAAGAGTTGAATATGCGTCAGAGGAGGTGGATGGAGCTTCTGAAAGATTATGATTTTGAATTGAATTATCATCCAGGAGAAACGAATGTTGTGGCGGACGCTTTGAGTCGGAAGTCTTTATATGTAGCTTGGATGATGCTACGGGAGGAAGAGTTACTGAAAGCATTTCAAGGTTTGAATTTGGGAGTTAGAGAAGAATTTGGAATTCTGTGTTTGAGTCAGTTGCAGATTTCAAGTGATTTTAAATCAGAACTTCTGAAGGCTCATCGAGATAGTGAAACGTTACGTAAGGTATTACCAGCAGTTGAGCAGGGAAAACAGTGGAGAGTGTCAAAAGGTCAGGATGGTTTATGGAGGTTCAAGAATCGGATTATTGTGCCTGATGTTAGAGACCTGCGATAAAGTATCTTGAAGGAAGCTCATAAGAGTGGGTTCTCAATTCATCCAAGGAGTACCAAAATGTATCAAGATCTGAAAGCGATGTTCTGGTGGCCAGGGATGAAGAATGATGTGGCATTACACGTATCTAAATGTTTAACGTGTCAGAAGGTTAAGATTGAGCATCAGAGACCATCAGAGACCCTTCAGCCTTTGGAGATTCCACAATGGAAATAGGAGAGTATCGCAATGGATTTTATGATAGGTTTGCCTAAAACCCGATCTGGTTGTGACGCTATTTGGGTGGTTGTGGATCGATTGACAAAGTCATCTCACTTTCTTCCCATTCGAATAAGTTGCACAATGGAGGAATTGGCTCGAATGTATATCAAAGAGATTGTCAGGTTGCATGGCGTGCCTTTTACCATTATATCTGACAGGGATCCTCATTTTAAATCAAGGTTCTGGGGAGCTTTTCAACGTGCATTTGGGACTCAGTTAAGTTTGAGTCTTGCATATCATCCTCAGACAGATGGTCAGTCAGAGAGAACAATTCAGACCTTAGAGGATATGCTAAGGGCCTGTGTTTTGGACCAACCAGTGAGTTGGGATCGGTATATGCCATTAGTGGAATTTGCTTATAATAGCTACCATGTGAGCATCGGAATGGCTCCATATGAAGCTTTGTATGGCAGAAAATGCCAGTCTCCACTATGTTGGCATGAAACTGGAGAAAGAAATTTGTTAGGGCCTGAGATGATAGCTGAAACTACTAAACAGATAAAAAAGATTCGTAATCGAATGCTTATAGTCCAGAGTCGTCAGAAGAGCTATGCTGATCAAAGGCGAAAGCCTTTGGAGTTTGAAGAATGAGAACATGTCTTTCTGAAGGTAACACCAACCACTGGAGTGGGAAGAGCTATTAAGACTAAAAACTGAATCCCCGTTATATTGGACCGTTTGAGATCCTGAAGAGAATTGGGCCAGTGGCTTATAGAATTGCCTTACCACCGTATCTTTCGAATTTGCATGACGTGTTTCATGTGTCATAGCTTTGGAAGTATACTCCTGACGCAAGTCATATTCTGGAACTAGAACCAATCCAAGTAAGAGAAGATCTAACACTTCTAGTAATTCCAGTGAGAATTGATGATACTAGTATTAAATGATTACGCTGGAAGGAAGTATCATTGGTAAAATTAGCTTGGAGTCGAGCTGGTATCGAGGAACATACCTGGGAGCTCGAATCAGATATGTGAAAGGACTATCCACATCTCTTTTCAGGTAACTAGATTTGAATTTTGAGGGCAAAATTCTTTGTTAGGTGGGTAGGATGTAAACCCCGATAAATTAGTAGATAATTAGTCAATAAATTAGTTTTTAATAAGAAAAATTAGAAATGTGAATATTATATCAAATTAGGATAGAGCTCATCGAAATGAGAATTTTGACACTAATTTCGAAGAAATCGGTCCAAAATTGGACCGAACGGGCCATACTAGTTGAACTGGACCCGAACCGGATTGTCGATCCAACCGGACCAACACTTTAAATGAGCCCGAAAGCCCTTTCTTCTTCATTTCACCTGCAGCAGCGTGAAAAGCCCCAGGGAGAAGAAAACACTCCTGAACCCCCTACGGCAAATTTCCAACTCCCGTAACTCCTCCGTCCGAGCTCCAATTGCCGCACCGTTTGTGGCCACGTGTTCACCGCATCGAGCTCTATGTTTCTACTGGAAGAATTTCATAGGTAACTTGTTATTTCACCTCAGCCTCTTCTTCCCCCAATTTTTGAATTATGAATAGGAATGTTGAATTTCTTTGATTTCTGATGTTTTAGGATCCAATTAACTTGAGAAAAACGTTCACTCTTGCTTATGTGAAGCTTGGGTAAGGTGAGAATACGATAATTTTATTTTAATTTCATTAAATTTGAGCTTTGAGTATTAAATTGGATATATATGTGTTATGAATGTGTATTAGGTTGTGAATAAATAATTGGAGCTTGGAATTGTGAATATTGGAACTTGGAAGAAGTTGATTAGTTGAATTTTGAAGGGGCTTCCTTGGTTTTAAATAATTTTCTTTGGTCGTTACGTGAAAATCGGCCAAGGTATGGTTTATGTTTCTTGCATTTAATATATAATGTTCTGTGAAAACTTAGGCTAGATGACCATAGGATAAGTTGGATTGCATGTGTATATTTAATACTTAGTATCCTGTTGATGAACATGGTTGGTTTGGTGCTTGTTTATTAACTGGTGATTTGGTGAATTATTGATTTGAGGTATAACTATCGTGGAAGTTGTTGTGATAATGAGGTATTTTGTGTTAAAAGCCTAAGATTTGTGAACTATGATTCTTAGTTGAATTTTGGTTGTTGAATTTGAATATTGTATGAGTATAATTATTGATCTGAGGTAGATTTATTGTGGTGATTGTTATGATGATGAGGAGGGTATGTTGAATTGATAAGAACGCAGGTTTGGACCCGAAAAGGGTGGCAAAGTCCGAGTTTTAGAGGAGATGCTGCCGAAATTTTATAAAAATTAGAGATTTTTTTATATGATTATTTAAAATGATTTAGATTCAAAGGTTATATGGTTTGATTTTGAGTTATTAAGAAAATGAGTATGTTTTAAGTTTGATTCATTTAGAAAAGAATGAATTATGTTTTGAAAAGGAACTATTGATGGATGGAATGGGAGGTGTGATAATGAAGGATAAGGATTGAATATGATTGATGTATGATGATGAATGAGATGTGATTGAGAATGATGTGGATGTTGATGAATTATAATTGAATCATTTATATGGCTTATGAATTTGAACGATCTGAGATACGATATTTCCTGGATAAAGTACTGTGGCTTGCTACCACGTGTACCAGGTTGAAAACTCGATACTCTGTTGAGCCTACGACATAAGTGTGACCGGGCACTATATAAATTCTCGGGAATGTAACCCTCATTGAGTAATATTGATTATTTGAGAAAAAGCTATGCATAGACTCTTGGGGATGCACGTCGGGGGACAGTCTAAGTATTTTCAAACTTGTCAGATTGGCTGGATAACCGACAGATGAGTCTCATCAGCCGTAGGACAGGCATGCATCATCTGCATATTACTTGAATTACTTGCTTGTGCATTAGTTGGGTGTGCCTAGCTGTATTTTCCATGTTAAATGTGTAATTATTACCTGCTGTATTTGTAACCTTCTTGTGCTTGCTTATATTTGTTTTAACTGTCTGTAAAATACTGAAGGAGGTGGAGGTATGGAGGAACGGCAATATGGGGTTTATATTTAAGGTTAAGTTAAGTCAAGTTTAGGTACTCTTAGAAAACTACCTTTTATGGCTTCTGTTTAATACTTTAAGCTCTATAATATGAGTGTCGGCGTTCTAGGATTGCCTCTGGCATTCCCAGGACCTTATATATTATGTGTGTGACACCTTTACCATACTGAGAACCTTCGGTTCTTATTCCATACTATATTGTTGTTTTTCAGATGCAGGTCGAGAGGCATCTCCTTAGGCGTCTAGACTCTTGAAGCGGAGTGGTTACTAGGTTATTTTGTTATGCTATGATGTATATATATGTACTTAGCTTTCTCTCCACATAACTTATTCTTTTTTATCCTCCTAGAGGTGTATGGAGAGGCAGGATTTTGTTTATGTACATTTGGGTTTGGGATATGTATATATATGTATATATGTGTGTATATTCTCTGGCTAGTCTTGACTTCGTAGGCTGAGTCAAGAGCTCGTTATTTTGTATCTTTGACTCTCTGTTTCTGTTTTGGGTTACTTTACACTTGACAGCTGTAGCTTTCTTAGCATGCAAGTTAACTCGTTTCTCGAGCGTTGCGTTTTTATTTCGCGATTTTTATTTCCTCTATTCTTCAAGGCTCCTAGCATATTATAATTCTTCTGCTATTATATATATACATTTTATTTTAGAGGTCGTAATACCACACCACCTCTGTTTTACGACTTAAGCGTAAAGCTCTGTGTGGTAGGGTGTTACAATAAACAACTTTGTGAGAACTCTCTCACACCTCACAAACTCTCAAACACCAGGCGCTGGATTAACCAGCTCTGATACCAAGTGTAAGTATAATACCCACACTTAATTGGCCCTAGGATCACTCACTCATATAAATGACGCTATCATGTTTTTAATCTCTCAAACTCACTAACACTCATAATAATAAGGAGAGAATTTTTTGAAACAAACAGTAAATATTTTGGTTCATGGAGAGATGGATAACAACATATACATATGAAGCCTTTATATAGACAAACCTTCATAATAAAATATTAATTCTTATAACAACTAAGCACTAGTTGTAATAATTCAAGAAACATGTAGAACATTTGACTAGTCAATTCCTTGTTCAATTTTGCTTCAAATTCTTAATCATCAATCTTGAAGCTTTCAATTCATGATTCTTCATTCCTCTAATATGGAGATGATTAGTGCAACTTGTATTCATGTAGTTTCCATAATCTTCTAATTTCAATTCAATTTGATTTTGAATTTCTTCAATGTTGTAGAATGTTGTAGTTGTACTATTCTCTTGAATGTTCTTCAAAAATCTTCAAGCTTCCATTATGTTAGCTTCTAGCAATATCTAGCCAATTGATGATTATTGTATTCAACTCAAACTTTACTTCTTCAATTTTTAACCATCTTCAATGGGACAGTACTCAATAAAAACTTCTTTCTCATTCACCAACTCTATGATTTTGTGAAATCGAATATCAATATGCTTCGATCTTCCATGGAATACTGGATTTTTGCAAAGCACAATAGCTTACTTGTTATTGCAAAATATTGTTGTTGGAGTACTTTGTTTCTCATTCAATTCCTCAAGAATTCTTCTTAACCAAACTGCTTATGTTGCACAACTTACTGCTGCTATATATTCTGCTTCTGCTGTAGAGAGTGCTACTACTGGTTGTTTCTTTGACGACCATGAAATTGCACCAGAACCAAGATGAAATACAAAACCTGAGGTACTTTTTCTTGTTTTTATATCTCCAGCCCAATCACTATCAGTGTAACCAACAAGATTCACTTCAGTAGTATTTTCATAATAAATACCATCATTTAAAGTATCTTTGATATATCGAAGAATTCTTTTTGCCGCTTGCAAATGGTTGGTACAAGGCTCCTCCATAAATCTGCTAAGCAAACCAACTCCAAATACAATATCTAGTCTAGTCGCAGTCAAGTACCTTAGACTTCCAATCAAGCTTTTGTAATATGTAGGATTTACTGCTCTTCCTTTATCTTCTCTCAACAACTTGAACTTCTCTTCGATTGGAGTATGAACTGGTTTTGAATGTTCCATTTGAAATTTCTTCAAAATATCATTTGCATATTTCTTATGAGAAACGAAAATACCATCATCTCTTTGAACCACTTCAATGCCAAGAAAGTAAGACATCAAGCCCATATCTATCATTTCAAAGTGCTTTATCATAGCCTCTCTGAATTCTGTAATTATCTTCAAATTGTTGCCAGTAAAGATTAAATCATCAACATAAAAACACATGATCAAGATATCTCCAGGTTCAACAAACTTGATATAAAGCGTATGTTCAAATGGACATCTTTTGAAACTATTCTGAGTAAAATAAGAATCAATCTTCTTGTACCATGCTCTTGGTGCTTGTTTTAACCCGTACAAGGCTTTCTTCAACTTGTAAATTTTATCTTCTTTTCCAAAAACTTCATATCCTGTAGGTTGCTCAACATACACTTCTTCTTTTAAAGTGCCATTTAGAAATGCAGACTTAACATCCATTTGATATATCTTCCACTTATTTTGAGCTGAGAGTGAAATAATCATACGAATACTATCTAATCTAGCAACAGGAGCAAATACTTCAAAATAATCGATACCTGGCTTTTGTTTGTATCCTTTTGCAACTAATCTTGCTTTGAAATGATCAACTTCACCGTTGGGTTTGTACTTAGTTTTGTAAACCCACTTTACTCCAATCTGCTTCTTATTTGTTGGTAAATCTGTCAGCTCCCATGTGTCATTCTTCTCAATGGCATGAATCTCCTCATCCATTCCTTTCTTCCAAGTGTTGTCTTTAGAAGCTTCTTCAAAGTTCAACGGATTACGGTCTGAAAATAAAGCAAAGTTTATGATTTCTTCATTAGACAGATCGTTGTCATTGCCAACTTCATAATCTGCTAATCTAGCAGGTAGTCTCTGCTCTCTTTGTGATCTTCTAGATGATTCTGATTGTCCGGTTGTGTCAGGTTGCCTTTCTTCTACTTCATCACGTGTATTTGGAATTATAGTAAGTTGCTTTTCTGTCTTTGTGTTCCAGTCCCAGATGTCTTTCTCATCGAATGTCACGTCTCTGCTGATGATTACTTTCTTTGTTTTTGGATTGTACAACTTGTATGTTTTTGAGACTGTGCTATAGCCAATAAAGATACACTTTTCGTCTTTGTCATCTAACTTCTTCCTTAATTGATCTTGTACGTGGGCATAAGCAATACCCCCAAAGACTCTGAAATGATGGATGGAAGGCCGCTTTCCACTCCAAGCTTCCTCTGAAGTTTTATCACGAACACTTTTTGTTGGACACCTGTTTAAAATATGATATGCTGTTGCGAATGCTTCTGCCCAAAACTCTTTAGGCATTTGTTTTGACTTGAGCATGCATCTGACTATATCCATGATGGTTCTGTTCTTTCTTTCAGCAACTCCATTTTGTTGAGGAGTGTATCTAGTTGTTAGTTGGTGTTGAATTCCATGTTGCTTAAAGTATTCTGAACATGCAAGATATTCTGTTCCTCTATCAATTCTGAGAATTTTGATTTTATAGCCACTTTCTTTTTCGACAAATGCCTTGAATGTCTTAAAGACATCACAGGCTTCTGATTTTTGCTTTAGAAAGTATACCCATGTATATCTACTAAAATCATCAATAAAAGCGATAAAGTACCTGCTACCACCATTACTTGGAACTTCTACAGAACAGAGATCTGAATACACAATTTCAAGTAATCTTCTAGCTCTCCATGAATTTTCTGTAGGGAATGGATCTCTATGCTTCTTTCCCAGTTGACAAATCTCACAAATACAATTGGGAATATGAATCCGTGATAGGCCAGAAATAAGTCCTTTCCTTGACAGGTAGTTTAGGCCAGAAAAATAAAAATATCCAAACCGCATGTGCCACAGCTAGTTATCATCAAGTATCACAGAGCTCATGCAAGAGGGATTAATATGTTGAATTTTTAATGGAAACATTCTGTTTGAAGTCATCTTTGCTTTATCTATGAACCTTCCATTGTTGTCAAACACAGTGCAATATCCATGATAAGTTATCATCTTATATCCTATCTCAGATAATTGCCCCATACTCAGTAAATTGTAATCAAGTTCAAGAGCATAGTAAACATCAGAAATATAACTCAGAGAACTATCCTTCAATCTAATTGGTATGTGCCCTTTTCCTTCAATAGGGATCTTTGTACTATTACCAAACTTCAATAATAGTTTAACAGAATCATCTAATGAAGAAAAAAACTCCTTTCTACTAGACATATGATTACTACAAGCATTATCCAAGTACCATATATTTTTATCTTCAACACATGAATTACTTGTAAAAAAATAAAGTCTGAGTACCCGGATTATCATTAGTATTTTAATGCTATTTTTCTAAAACGTGTGCTTGATTGTTATTCATCGTTTTGAATCTGCAATCTGCTGCTTTGGGTCCAAAATTTCCACAATGAAAGTAGTTGAAATTAGTTCTTTCTTGATAAAAATTGCCTCGATCTCTTCCTCGGTTGACAGGCCTGAAATTTGTTCCACCTCTTCCTTGATTAGGTGGTATAAAATTATTATAACTTCCTTGGTTGTAATTGCCACGACCTCTACCTCTGAAACTTCCTTTACCTCTATTTTGAAGATTGAAACCACGTCCTCGTCCTTCTTGTGTACGGCTTGATTCTGCAACATTGCTTAAATTCACTCGGCTTTTCAGGGCTTCCTCGGTTGATTTTTCTGACTTCTCCAGTATTCTACTGATGTGACTTTCCATGGTTCCTTGCAACTCTGCAATCATCATAGTATCCATATCGTGGGACTCTAGTATCGTAGTCACCACATGGTCATACTTCATCGGCATGGTACGAAGAATTTTCTCCACCACTTTGCCATCGGGCATATCATCTCCATAGACTCTTATCTTATTGACAAAGTCTGTAACATGAGTAAAAGATTGCTCAATGATTTCTGAGCTAGATATCTCATACCTTTCATATTCTCTTCTGAAAGACTATAGCTTTGCTTTCTGAGCTTTATCTATGCCTTTATATGACAGCTTCAACGTGTTCCATGCTTCTTCTGCACTTTTGGCATTTGCTATTTTGCCAAACACAGTATAATCTCCACCTTGATGAATTTGAGATAGCGCCAATTGATCTCTCCTCTGTTGAGCAGCATCTACTCCTTCTTGCAAACCCGGTTCAATAAAATTCCACAGGTTCTGGCCTTCAAATGGGTAGACATCAAAGTCTCCCAATAACTATAATCAAGTTTCCCATCTAACTTGGGACCAGACCACACAATATTGAAAGCGTTTGCTATACCGACTCTATGAATAAACAACTTTGTGAGAACTCTCTCACACCTCACAAAATCTCAAACACTAGGCACTGGATTAACCAGCTCTGATACCAAATGTAAGTATAATATCTACACTTAATTGGCCCTAGGATCACTCACTCATATAAATGACGCTATCATATTTTCAATCTCTCAAACTCACTAACACTCATAATAATAAGGAGAGAATTTTTTGAAACAAACACTAAGTATTTTGGTTCATGGAGAGATGGATAACAACATATACATATGAAGCCTTTATATAGGCAAACCTTCATAATAAAATAATAATTCTCATAATAACTAAGCACTAGTTGTAATAATTCAAGAAACATGTAGAAACTTTGACTAGTCAATTTCTTGTTCAATTTTGCTTCAAATTCTTAATCATCAATCTTGAGGCTTCCAATTCATGATTCTTCATTCTTCTAATATGGAGATGATGGGTGCAACTTGTATTCATATAGTTTCCATAATCTTCTAATTTCAATTTAATTTGATTTTGAATTTCTCCAATATTGTAGAATGTTGTAGTTGCACTATTCTCTTGAATGTTCTTCAAAAATCTTCAAGCTTCCAATATGTTAGCTTCTAGCAATATCTAGCCAATTGATGATTATTGTATTCAACTCAAACTTTGCTTCTTCAATTCTTTAACCATGTTTCATGAAAATTCTAATCCATGCAAGTTGATAGATAGCACAAGAAGTTTGTAGAATCTTGGTGATGAACCATGAAGTTGTAACCACTTTGAATTCAAATTAAATTTTGCCTTTGACTTTTCTAAACTTTTGTTACTTGCATACCACTTGATTTTATTTTCTAACAAGTCATATCTCATGTATGGGTCAGGCTGAGTGGGTTTTGGACAAGCTTCATCGAACCAGTAGAGGTTAGGGATCAAGGTTAATTTCAACCGGATATAATAAAATATATATGTTTTTTTTTTATATTTTTGGTTTAAAATTGGTTAATTGCTCAAAAGTCAAAACTAAATTGATTCTACTAATTAATCAATTGCTAGATTGATTTTTTAATTTTTTGACTAATTTATTGCTGATTAATTTTTATCTTGAATCGAATCTGTTCAATAATTAATTTCTGATAAATCAATATGATTTTTCGTTCTTAATGAAAAATTATTTTGGATTACTAAGTGCAAATTTCTTTTTCTTTTTTTTTTACTGATTTTGACGATTTTTTATCACCAGCAAACTAGTCAAAAGACCAATTCTAAGTTAATCTGACCGATCCCGATCGATTTTCAGAAACATGCATATATGTGGCATGAAACACATGCGACTCAGGCTTCTTTTTTTAATGGCAGAAAGTTAGTCAGAAACTGTTGTTGGCTCATTATTTTAGATATGCCAGCCATATGTGTGTTATGCGTTGATATGGAATATGGGGGTGCTATACATGGATGTGGGACAGCTTTTGCTGAAACCTGGTGGAAGAAATCAGACTATCCGAGTTCTGTGCAAAAAAATTTGGATAACCAAATTTGATGGTTCGAGTTGTGAGAGAGGAAAAATTTGAATTTCAGGAGTGACTAATCGGACTGTCCGATTAGTAAATTTTTTTTCTAAAATCAAATCGGATCGTCCGAATTTGATTAATAAATATTTTTTTTGAATACGTTAACTAGGGATGTGCATGGATCGGGTGAAACCAGATTTGATGTGACCCAGACCCGACTCAAAATATATACCGGGCCTATTTGTTAGACCCGAACCCGACCCTAGACCCGATGAAACCTATACACTTTCGGGCCACGATTATACCGGGTAAAAACCGGGTGAAAATCAGACCGTTAACATTATATTACCTTGATACCTTCTTGTAAGTTAGCATGTAAAAATATCCAAATTTCCAAGAATCCAATCATTATTTGACATGGTAAAATTCACTTAGAAAAATATAATAAGAACCAACTCTTCTCTAAAATTAAAGCATAACCATAATCAATACTAATATTGCCTAATAACACCAAATATTTAAATCAATACAAATAACACAAGATTATGCATTAGTCTAAAGTCTTATGCATTTTAAACATAAAATATTAACTTATAGTCTTATATATAATGACTAATAACACAAAATATTAAGGTTTACAACACTTAAATTTCACATAATAATAGCCATCATCCATCACTAATAACACAAAATATTAATTATGTATGATGACCGGGCCACCGAGCCGATTTCGGATGACCCGAGCTATGGCCCGGACCCGACCCGAAATAATGACCGGGTCTATTTTTGAGACCCATACCCGGCCCTAGACCCGATGAAATCACACTAAATTAGTCCCTAAAGTGTTCGGGACTGGGCTGGGTCTTCGGGCCGGGCCGAGTCATGCACACCCCTAACGTTAACGGTAATCGCTGGGTCCGAGTTGAGTATAATATATTTTTTTAACATTATATAAGTGTGGGTAGCTCGTATTGGACTGATTAGAGCAGTTCTTTAATTCATCGTCTTCTTCCCTCAGCACCTCCATCTATCTTTCTCTGTTCTTTCGAACGAAGAAAAATAATTTGAGTGTGAAGTTTATTCATGTGAGTGAGAAAAATGGATGATAGAGTCTTACGGAAAGTATATTATTCCGGTCAGATTTTGTTAGAAATAGTTGAAGGAGTGAAATTTATTTTTGAAAATCCCTTAGATATTGTTATTCCATTCACAATCTCATTCGAGAAACTAAAATGTGTGATTTGTGAGAAGATAGAATCTGGGTTGTCTAGGAGAATATCATGTATTTTATACAGGTATCCCATACCGGTATTTAGTGGATTCGTTCAATTTCATACGAAATATGTAACTCATGAAGCGAGCATGCAAGAGATGTTTTCAATGTACATTGAAAGTCGCGGTCAGATATCGTTCATTGAGGTGTATATTGAATTCGAACAGTCTGAAGCTGATCAAAATATTGAACGGGAAGATTACAACAGCAACAGTGAGGAAGAGTTTGAAAGTAATTACGAAGTTGTTGGTCCAGACAGAGACGAAGACCAAGGTGACGGCACTATGGCACCAAATGTGACTGACGTGGCAAATGCACTCGCAAACGAACATCCGTTTGAGGAGCCGTCTTTCATGCGAGTTTTGGACTTGGAAGCCATGCATGCTCCGGAGTTTCCAGAGTATACGAATGCAGGTACGTAATTGCCTATATGTATACACGAAGGATTAGAATTTTATAATAATTTATATTGATCGATGTGACCAAATAGTTACGTGACATGTGATAATATACGTAATTAGCATTTGTTTGTGTGTTTGTTTAGTTAATAATATTATTTGTAGTTAGTTATTGATTAAGTTAAATATTAATTAGTGTTTATTAATTAGTATTTATTTATGTGCTTATGCTTTTAATTAGTGTTTATTAATTATATTAAGAATGATGTAGTGAGTATTGATTTACTTTTAATTGCACTTATTAAATATTTGTGTATTAAATATTTATGCTACGGTTGTCGTCATGGCAAAAATTCCTGTTGTCGCAGATGGTGAATTTGCCGTGGGAATGGAATTCAGTTCCAGGGAAGCTATTATTAGGGCGATGAAAGATTATACTATCCGAAGAGGTGTAGACTACCGGGTGTATGAGTCAGAGCCGCTGACATTTTATGCCAAGTGTACACAGTATGGGTCAGGTTGTGATTGGCTTATCAGGGTTAGCATGATCAGCAGAAAGTACTGTTGGGTTATAAGGAGGTATAATGGTAATCACACTTGCACCAGAGCAACTATTTCTCAGGATCATTCGAAGTTAGATTCGAACACAATTGCAGAAGCAATAAAGCCGTTGGTTGAGGCTAACCCCTCATAAAGGTGAAATTAGTTATTGCGGAAGTGCAGTCAAAGTTCAATTACACCATCAGCTATCGGAAAGCATGGTTGGCTAAGCAAAAATCAATGGAAAAAATATTTGAAGGTTGGGAAGCATCGTACGAAGCTTTACCTATATGGTTTGAGGCCATGTGTCATAAGGAGCCATCAGCAGTTGTCCATTTTGAGACTATGCCTGCATATCAAGGCGATGACTTGGTTACTGATATCCGGGTGTTGCATCGAGTCTTCTGGAGTTATTACCCCTGTATTAGAGCATTTAGACATTGTGAACCAGTTGTCCAAGTAGATGGGACTCACTTGTACGGAAAGTATAAGGGTTGTTTATTAGTTGCAGTTTCACAGAATGGTAACAACAATATCGTCCCAATTGCATTTGCTATTGTGGAGGGAGAGACTTCTGATGCGTGGTACTTTTTTCTGAGTAACCTGCAACAACATGTAGTGACTCGGGATGGTGCGGGACTGATCTCTGACTGACACGAATCCATCAATACAACTGTGGCCCGCGGTAACGGAGCTTGGTCGCCTCCCAGAGCTTTCCACATGTTTTGCATCAGGCATATAGAGTCAAATTTTTTGAGAAAGTTCAAGGTACCGTATCTATAAAAACTTGTCATCAATATAGGTAACCTTGTTGTAATTTGAAGTTCATTATTAACAGGGTACTGTTATTGGTTGTTTTTTGTAATTTGTCCTTTCTTATTGCGCAGGATATTCGAGGACGGTCCGCGAGTATGAATTGCGTTACCAACGTTTACGAGAATGGGGCAAGGCTTATACTAACTGGCTAAACCGAATCCCCCGCGAATAGTATGCATTGGCATTCGATGGTGGTTACCGATGGGGTCACATGACGACGAACCTCGTGGAATGCATCAACTCATTCATAAAGGGTGCACGCAATCTCCCCTTCGCTGCACTTGTCAAAGCAACTTTCTACAGACTCAACGAGTTGTTCACTCGAAAAAGAGGTGAGGCAGAGGCTCGGATTAATGCTGGCCATGTTTTTTCTGAGCTTGTGACCTCCAAGTTGCATGCAAATCAACTTGCATCAGGAAACATCCAGGTGAATTGCTTCGACAGGCAGAATGAGGTCTTTGAAGTGCGTGAGATGCCAAGTGGAATGGAGTATGCTGTCGACCTCCGTCGACAACGATGTGACTGCGGTGAGTTTCAGGTGGACCGAATTCCTTGTCGACATGTGTTTGCATGTTATGAAAATCAACGACTAGATTGGCAAGTTTATATTCATGATGTGTATAAGATGGACCAAGTTTGACGGGTTTACCGAGCCAGGTTTAGGCCACTGAGGAATCCTACTACACGGCCTGCTTACAACGGGCCTCGATTCGTACCGAATCCGTACCTGAGACGAGTTACCAAAGGTCGTCCAAGGATGACCTACTTCTTGAACGAGATGGACACGCGAATGTTATGTCGTCCTAGGCGATGTAGGCAATGTGGGGCTGAGGGACACAGCTGTAGTAGATGCCGCCAGGCAGGTGGTGCAAGTGCTGACAACAATGCTCAGTAGAGGCGGATCAACCCTGAGATTGTAGTCTTTCTCTGTTTCAGCTGGAGTTCGTGCATCACCTGTGTACAACTTAATTAGTTGACTGAACAAGTTTATAATATAATCAAATCAACACAAATACCATACATGAATATAATATCATCAATTGACCCAGCAAGTATATAATATAAGCAAATCAATCATATATGAATATAATATAATCAATTGGCTAAAGAATAAAACAATAATAGGACCTGCACCGTCATCATCACCAGAAGCATCATTACGAGATTCTTCATCTTCGTCCATGTCATCGAACAAAATTATGAAGTAAAGGCAGGAACTTCCAGTGCACAAATGTCCCAGACTTGTCACCGAGCAAGACTGTACTAAATAATAACATAATGTGGCACTTTACGTACATCTGCATGCTGGTTTCGTTAACCAACTGTAATCGTTCTTTTAGATCTCGAAGCTACGTCAGTTTTATGCAGTTTGCTCTACAGTCCGACTTCTCGGTGCAACCCCGAATCGCTGCAAACACTCCGCCTCTAAGGCTTCAAAACTACTCATAGTCATCCATGTGACTGGAAGACCGTCTGTTAGAAGACCAAGAATAACAGCAACATCTTCCAGTGTCACAGCACATTCACCAACAGGAAGGTGAAAGGTATGTGTGTCTGGATGTCACCTTTCGACTAGAGCATTTACCAGTACTTTCTGACATTGAACTACTCCAGTTTGGGAAACATGCAAGAAACCGATAAACCGTAAATGCTCCTCAATCCTATCATTCTACCGATCCGGAGGGAGTGGGTGATCACATGTCAGATACCGTGAACTTTATAAAAACATATCAGATTATTAGTCAAATCATTAACAATTACTAATTTACTACTAAAAGATAATAATTATCTAACTAGGGCAACTAATTTATTAAACTCATGCTAAACTTGTTGTTAATTAGTTAATTTAGTAATTATCATGTATGACTAACCTAACCTACCAATTAATTAACTATCATTATTAAATAATTTCCACAATTAACTAAACTAAGACATAATAATTGAAATCACAAAGCCATGATATATAATTTTACTAAATCTAATTCAAACAAATAATTTTACTTAATCAAATTTACTAAAGCCCCGAGTAATTAACTTAACTGCTAAATTTAATTAACAACCCTATAAATTATTTTAAATGCTTTATAAAATATAAAAAATTACGATATTATTATTATACATATTTTACTCATTCTATTCTCAACTGAGCATTGAATTATATAATTATTTATTTATTTAGTCACTAACAACAAACTACCTTACTACTAATAATAACTAATAAATAAATTCAATTTTTGTTTAACTAATAAAATTTCACTTCATTAAACCCTCAACTACACTAACATATTTATTTCAATTAAAAATCTAACAACAAACAAAAAATTATTACAAAAAATTCTACCTAATTTACTCAATTTCCCAAACCATTTCCAATAATTATACAACTTAAACGTAATAATTAATTATAATTTCTAAAATTATTACAAAAAATTCTAAACATATATTTTTACTAATCTATCACATTACATCAATTTAAATATTATCATTAATTAAAAAGTTCACTAATCAACTACAACTATATATATATATATATATATATATATATATATATATATATATATATATACTTTCAACAATAAATTTCTAAGTTCTAACGATAATCACAATTTCTTAACTTATATGTTCCTAAATTCACTTTCTAACAATAATAATAATAATAATTCTATAACATATAATATTTACCTCATTTAAATATATATTTCTAAATTTTTAACAATAATAATAAATTTAAAATATAAAAAAAATTTAAAAACTAAACTTACATAATCAGAGTGGTTGAGATAATGTATAATATGAAGTTCAAGACGATCAACATCTTTATATTTTTGTTTCTTTGGCATTGTGAATTTTTCCTTCAAGTTTGCATGAAGAACAATAGGATTTTGGAGGCTGAAGAAGAAGAGAAGAAAGAGATTGCTGGTGGAGTTCACTATGAAAGTGACTCGAAGGGAGTGAGTTAGGTTCCAGGAAGCATGTTGGTATAAGGGGGCACCGTTCTGGGGAGCAACGAACGCGCGAACGTGGCTGGGATCGCACAAATCGAACGGTTCGAGTTGTGCCCTCTAATCGGACCGTTCGAGTTCCTACCTCCAAATTCCTCCGTCCGATTTCAGTCCCCCTGACACCACATGCAGGTAAAGCACCCATGTTCTCCATAACGTTGTATCACACCAAACTCTTCTCCATATTAAAATAAAAAAGTGACTGTTGTTGATGTGTGTTTTCTTGTTGATACATAGTTTGGTTGGAGATTGTAGTTTTTGAACACAGAAAAAAAGTGGTATAAAAAAATTCATAAATATAATAAAATTAATTTATTGATATTATTTTATTTTACTCATCATATATTCATATCTATTTGTGTTAAAAAATATAAAGAAAAACTTTAAATGGCCAATTATTTTTAAAGGTAACGAGATTTTTAATAAAAAATATATTTTTTGGTCTTTAAATTTTATTTTTGTAAGACTGATTAACCCTTTTGTCAATATTTTTTTTAATATTAATGGAATAAGTCTACATAACATATTAAACTGTTGATTTATATGTTAAAAATTGACTAGAATTGACAATTTTTTTTTGTTGGGAATTTTGTTGTCTCTTAGGGGATAATTGTTAGTATTTTTATTTTTTATTTACCTTTTTTAAATACATTGACAAAATTTACGGTGTAAAACTAAAAAATATGAGTAATTTTTAAATTATTTTTACTTATAAAATTAAATGGAGGATACATTAGTAATTAACGAGTCACATAAGCATGTTCTTGAGAGAGATCATTGACAAATGAGCTAACCAGTCTCACAAAATTAATTATCAGGAGCCGAAATATTTTTTTTCTTGAGGACCTCATAGTCTTTAGAAAAAATTATCAAAGGTTGGGATGAGTATTCACCAAAAAATATATACATTATAAGTTGGTACATCTTTTAAGTAAAAAATTATTTAGAATAAAGCATATTTTTTTGTGTCTAATATTTGCGATCTTTTTCAAAAATACCTTTACGTTTAGTTTTATTTATTTTTGTTCTTATCGTTTTTTATTTGTGTCAAAATTACCTAATTTTAGGAACAAAATTGAATAAAATTAAACGTTAGGGGTATTTTTTTTAAAGAAAGAATCGTAAACATTGGAATAAAAATGATATTTTACTCAATTATTTACCTAATTAAAATGTCTAGCTAATCCTAGTAAAAAAGTAATAGTAATAAACAAAACCTATTAGTAAAGTATAAGATAATTACCATTTTTACTTATAATAATTATTACTTTTTAATTAATGATAAGATACTTTTATATAGCAATTGCAGCTGGAACTAGATTGTATCCACTCAGAACTCAAAGTAGTGATATTAGGTAGCGTTTGTTTTGAGATACTGGGACAGAGACTGAGAGACTGAGACTCAGTATCATGTTTGTTTGTTTAGAAACTGGTACTAAAATTTCTGTCTCTATCCCTAAAATTTCAGTATTTCAGTACCTCCAAAAAGTGAGGACACATGGGACTGAAATTTTTAGAGACAGAGATTGAAACTTTAATAACATTTTATACCTAAAATATCCTCATTTGAATTAATTAATTCCAATTTTACCTTTTGTACAAATTAAATTAGAGTTTCATTCTTATTTTAATTTCTGTCTCCCACTTTGTACCAAACAGAATACTAAAATTTATTTCTGTCTCTGTCTCTTAGTCTCTGTCTCTCAGTCTTAGTCTTTCAATCTCTGTCTCTCCACCAAACGCTACCTTACTACATTGCCATCATTTTCCCCTTAAGGTATTTTCTCATCACTAGTTCACTCAAGGATATGCTTGTGAAGAACACTTGGTATTTTTCTTGAATCTGTTGCAATTTTTATCACTAATCAGTAGCAAGATTTTGAGCAGCTACTAAGTTATATGTGTATGTGTGAAATGTTTTATAGGTGACAACTGTGGATGGTTATGTTCTCAGTGTGCCGAGAATTCCGGTGGGGCGGTCACAGGGGCCATGGGGCAATAGGCCACCGGTTCTGCTACAACATGGTTTATTCATGGTAAGTATTTGTTTCAAAAGCAACAATGTTGGCTCAAAGTTGTCCTTGTAGCCACTGTCCTCATTTTTTTAGTATACAAAGAAATGAACAAATTTTGTTTCAAGGCACAGACATTTTGCTTATTTCTGTATTAGACTAAAATCAACGACTTTAGAAATGGTAGTTATTTTTTTGAGGACATGAATGACAAAGACTGAAGTAGAATTTTCACTCTAATGTAGTGTTTGTTTTTAAAGATTGGTATTGAGACTGAAATTAAAATTTTAGTTATAAAATATAAAATTTTAGTCTTTTTAATATTTTTAGAAAATAGAGTAAGAGGAGATTAAAATTTTTAAGATTAAAGACTAAAACTTTGATAATAATTTTATTTTAAAATATTTTTATTTAATTTTTTAAACTTTAAATCTATCATTTAATCTTTATATTTATCTTAAATCAAATATAATTCAATATAATACAATTTACATTAAATATAATATAAAGACTTAATTTAATATCAATTTTTTAATATCAATTATTTAATTTCTGTCTCTCTATCTTATTCTCAATTTCAAACGTAGCCTGATATATGTAAAAAAGACTGATTGGGTCTTGGAAAAAAATATGGCTGGGTGGATTCTTCTATTGTAGGTGAGACAGAAGAAAAAGAAGATTGGTTATTTGGATTGAAGGTTTTGATTATGGTGAGTACCAGCAAAATTCTATGAACTCTGATACTATAATAAATTTATAGAAAATAAAGTGCATCTATTTCGTTACATTTCTTACACTAGCTATAGCTATAGCTAGATGGTAAAAGGATTACAAAGAAAAGGGAGAATATTACACCACAAACATCATGTATACCACATGATATTATTATACTATATATATGAAAATTGTTTATACACACACGTTATATAAAGTGTGTATAGTATAGATGCATGGATTCACCCCTTTGATGTATAGAAATGAAGTCTTTGACCGTTGAGAATGACAACAATAATAAGCTAATTGATAATTATTAATTAGAAGAAGAAGGAACTGTTGGGGTATGAATCATAGACGTAGCATGAGGGATAATATGGTGGTGGACGATAGTAATCATAATGATGATGATAAGTAGTAAAAGATGGTTCTTCATTTTGTGGTGGTTGTTCTTTTTTCACATCTTCAACACTTATAATGGAAGCACCCCGGAACTTCTTCCTAATCTGATTAGTCAAACAAACTGAATCAACTCCATCTCCAGTTACCACTAATTGGTCTTTGCTTTCGCCTTCTACTGCCACTGATTCTACACCTGTAACAATTTATTATTAGAAATTTTATCATTGTTTATTATTTTATGAATGTAAATTGGCTACATTTTTTAACTCCGATCCGTTAGATAACCAACACACAATCAGTCAACTATTTGCCAATTTATTATTAAGGTGTTTGCTAAATTCATAGGTACCGATACGTTTAAAATATAGACAAATAGTAACAAGTCACATGAAATTTATTTTCCACATCAGCATTTAATTTTTTTTTTTAAATATATGTTATATCACCACTTTTACTAATACACCTCTTTAATTAAATAAAAATAAAAATATATTTTTTATTTAATTTTATAAAAAATCTTAAATATCCTTATTTTATTTGATTAGACAAAAATACCCTTTTAAATTAATCAAATTTTAGAATTCAATTAATCCTAATTTTATAGTTTCAATTAATTTAAACAACAAAACAAAAACGAGAAAATACTCAATTTGGTCCCTGAAGTTACATTCAAGCCTCAATTTAATCCTTGACGTTTCAATTGTCTCTATTTAGTCCCTAAACTTTATAAATTTTAATCAATTTAGTCCCTGCGGTGGTTTCCGCTGCATAGTCATTACCGGAGAGATGATGTGTACAACGGACTGCCACGCTGGACTCCACTAAAACGGTGTCGTTTTTGTTTGGCGCTCAAATAGCCCAAAACGACGTCGTATCATGTTATATGAGATGAAAAACGTTTTAGTTAAACAAGTCACAACATATTCTCCCCCATAGTAGGACTGTTCTTCTTCTTTCTCTTCTCTTCAATGGCGTTGCGAGTCTGAGTTATCAGATTCGTTGAAGTTGCGATTCTCTTCTCTTCGACCACTTCACATTGCACCGGTCGTCTTCTCTTCACCAACGTTGACTAAGTTCGAGGTAAGCATAAAAAACTTCTATACCCGTGATGATGCTTTGCTATTTTGCTTCACTTTTGGTTCCTCCTCTTTTTTCTTTTTTATGCATTCTAGCTAAATGCATTTTGTTTTGCATGTTAGTATATGTTAGTTTTTGTGCTTATTCTATGTTAGGGTTTATGTTTTCAGTGAGTATCATTTAATTTCTTGGCTTATTGGTTAGATGTTCGATCATTCCCTGTTTCTGTACCATTAATTTGATTTTGAATATTTTAGGAGAATTTTTTTGGGTTAGCGTTTCAACATGGTTGTGTTTGTCTGATAATCAATGGATTAAGAAATAAAAAGATGGAATCAGATTGTCATATGCAATATGTTACATTTGATTCTTCCTCTGTTTTATTTAAAAGAGAGGTGCAGTTTTATCAAAGTCTTAATCTCATTAAATCAATTGCTTATTGCATCTTGTAACATGGAGTAATTGATCTGATTTTCTAAATGAACTCGTTTTGGTCTGTTGTTGTCTCATAACAACAATGCAATTTATGTTTTAGCAAGTCTAACGGAAGAGAAAAAAAATATTTTGAGGGTAACCTTATGTACTCTTTATGTACTCTGTATGTCATAATTGTTAGTTTCTTATATTTACAATTCAAATTATAGTGGTGAAATGATATTTTTGATGATATTTTTTAATTTTTCTGTGTGCGGATGGGAGATCAATTCATTAAAATTATATATCACCATGGAGAATCATTTGTCAGAAATAAAGATGGAAACTTGACATACTGCAAGGAACAAATTTCAGAGTTACCTGGGTTAGATACAGACACATTAGATGTTTTTTCAGTCAGAGACTACTACAAACACCTTGGGTATGATAAGATCGAGCAATGCAGGTGGTTGGTTCCTAACATGCCATTGACAACTGGTTTGAGGATATTGACTAATGACGATGAGATGCTAAAAATGTGCTTCTATGCTGGGAGAAACAACGGAGTTGCTCATGTGTATTATGAGCATGGAGTCTCTGAACCGGATTATGTTGAGGAGTAAGAATCCACGAAGAAGTTAAGGGGTTTCAAATGGATTTGGGGATTAAGGATTTAAATAGTTTCTAGGGACTAAATTGATGCAAAAGTTTCAAATGCCACGTAATATATCTGTTAGACGTCCAGCGTGGCAGTCTGTTGTACACATCATCTCTCCGGTAATGACTCTGCAGCGGAAACCACGGCAGGGACTAAGTTGATTAAAATTTATAAAGTTTAGGGACTAAATAGAGGCAATTGAAACGTCAAGGACCAAATTGAGGCTCGAGTGTAACTTCAGGGACCAAACTGAGTATTTTCTCAACAAAAACATATAAAAAAAATCAATGGTTCTTCATCTTTTCCACTTCTAAAGCAAAGTAAAACATATCAAAAAAAAAAAATCAATTGCTCTTCATCTTCTCCAATTTTCCTAATCATTTGTGTTACCCTCTGAAGCAAAGCAATGAAAATCTCAAATCAAAATGGCAAAATCCTAGCCCTAGGTTCTTTGCCGCCGGCGTCCCAGGCTCGGCGCTTCCGCTTCTTCCTCTTCCCTCTGTCCAGAACCCAGGTAGCTCGGCACGTCGTCCCCATCCTCGCTGGCTTCTCTGTCTGTGGCCAGGAAAAAAGTTAATATCTTCCCTCCTTCCCTGTTTTCCTAGTTTCCAAAGTTTAAAATCTACTTTACGACTTGAGCTGGAGTTTGCAGTTATTTATGTTCTTCTCTCGCTTTTGCAGGAAGGAATCGAAGTCCAATCGCAAGTTAGATAAAAAAGTTCAATTTTACTCTAGTAAGTTTCGAATCAATTTTTCTGTTTCTTTCAAATATTGAATTATTACATACCAAAACTGTCCATATATCCTTGGTGTTACTGCAGAGGTGAAAGATGCTGTGTCTTGCTTGAGTGCTCAAAAGTCTATTATTACTAAGGTAGTGATCTTATTTCAAATGGCATTGTTCTTAAGATGGATTATAGAAATCCTTCATTGTGGTTGCAATAGGTTTGATGGCTAAGTACATCTAACTAGCCATTATGATCATAAAACTCGAAATTCGAAGAATGTGCATATTTCATTAGTACCAAATCCTAGTCACTTAGAAGCAGTGGATCCTGTGGTAGAAGGAAAAACTAGAGCTAAACAATATGTTTCAAATGATTCTGAAAGAATCAAGAACATTAGTATTTTGATTCATGGAGATGGTAGTTTACCAGGACAAGGTGTAGCATATGAAAGTTTGCGTCTAAGTGCTCATCCAAATTATTCTACTCGTGGAACTGTTCATCTAGTCCTCAACAATCAAGGGAATGATATGTGTGGTGACTTGTGAATGTATCTGTTGCCTATGTATGAATTTATATTCTTTTGGTGATTGAAATTTTGTTCTTTTATACAATCTAGTATTCTGTTTTTACTATTTTAGTTGTGTGCTGGATATGGGGCTTGTGTGTGGTTAATAAATAATAATTGGTCTTGCAAATGTTTATGTTTCCTTGCCATATGCTAAATACTTTAGTTGGTTTATGAATCTACTTGTGTGTCTTTCACTGATCTATTATCTTTCACTCAGTAGATCACTATTGCCTACAGGTCGAGGTTTTGTGGTTTTCCATGCCAAATTTGCAGACAACTATAAACTTTACTCACGGAGCCACTTTGTCCACTTATTCCCAAAGGGAATTTTTGTGAAACCCCCTATTTTGTTCTCGTTTTCCTTTGTTATTTGTAAAGTATTCATTATCATCTTCTAATGTTTCTTTCCACCTTAGTAGACCTCTCCTATGGTTCTTTTGGGTAGCTATGTTTTATTACTTTCTTGTCTTCTTTTTTACTTATATTTTCAGCAAAAGCTGTCTAAACGAGAAGTTGGAACCATAGATAGAAGTCGGGATGTTGCTCAATTACAAGAGTTCTATAAGCTTTATAGAGAGAAGAATAATGTAGAGAAATTGCACGAGGAAGAGATGAAGTTGAGGGAATCTGGTGCTTTCAGCCGGGATCTTGGTGAGTATGTTTTTTGTCCAAGTAGATAGACATAACACTGATTTGGATAATCTTGTGCTTTCTCTTTGCCCTCCGTTGAGCGTGGGCATGTCATAGATGATACATCATTGAACCTGTCATTATCCCAAGATCAGCTGTTCAGTTCATTGAAACTGTCTGCTATAGTACTTTATTATATGTGAAGAATGGTTTTACTCTTTCTTGCCAAGAAACTACTGGTTATATTTACTCCTTTCCCTTATTCTCTGCTAAGCTTGGAAATTTACTAATGCTCTTATTTTGTCTGTCCTCCTTTTTCTTTCATTTTTGTTTATAGAATAAGGGAAATGCCATCCTCTAAATTTTCTCGCTTAGACCTTTTTAGTACTTGGCTACATTCTTTCATGAAAATAACATGCAATTTTTCCCAATAACAAGATGGGAGGGAGGCATCATTTTATTCTCCAATTGACAGCTTTTTCGCCTTTACAATTGTGATATTACACTTCTTTCTTGTAACTCCGAAATTAAAGATCAATTTTTGTAAGATATAACCGCTGATCTTGTAGTAGTAACATGCTCCTTTTTAAGTATTATATTTTATCTAAAATGATTTACAAAAATTAAATGGATTGCTTACATAAATGTCAACAGGTAGTTATTAGCTATCAAATAAGTATCGATCCTTCATTGCCATTATCGCTGAAACCGGCGACATCTCACCCTAAAAAGATAAATCTTCATCTCATAATTTTTGTTGAAAAATAATTCACAAATAAATGTTTTGAATATGTGATTTACCGGCATCAACCAAATGAAATTCATCTACCATATCCTGGAGGGTATCAGATTTGATGGTCTCATTTAAGATTTCAAAAAAGCCCTCCTCAAGTTCCATTGTATATAGTAACCACTCCTACCTACAAAATTTGCTAGAATTTTAGAATTTCGTCTCAACTATAGATACATTTGGTGCTCTGTGATTTCAATGCTTTGTTTGTATGATTTACAATAGGAATATTGGATCCTTTGGTGGTATTGACCCATGTAAATAACTCTATATCTCTATCATAAGGTAAAAGGTTTTGTGGTAATTGTTGTACTTGCATGCAATATATGAATGTCGCTGTTCATGATCTAAGCCGAGGAACTTCCAACCGTCCAACAGCACTGTCAGCAAATCAATAAATGCAGTTGTTTCTCCGCTCGCCCTGTTTTATTATTCCTATTGATGGTCAAGTTGTTACACACTAGATGTCTAATGTCCATGGTTAATCACAAAACTGATACCATTGATTTTGTAATTTCTTGCTGTAATGCTCTCTCCATTCTCCATCGTCGCAGCCACTGGCTCATGCAAATTGTACTACAATTCACTTCAACCAAAACTTGAATCCTAATGAGAATGCCAAAGCTTCAAACCAGGTGAACATTCTGCAATTAGATAAGCACAAAAGCTTTAAGCGCTTATTGAAACAGGTGAAGAAGTAATCCAAAGCACATCAGACCAACGAAGATAAGATCAAGTTTCAAAAGCGAAACCCTCTCTATAAACTACTTGTTCCTTCCACAAGTAGCATCAAGCCTGCATAATGCAGAGTGAACAGAAGCCCTCCAATGAATGTTCCATAGCTTTTTGCTGAATTTCCTATATTGTGACCTTGCAATATACGTTACATCACCAACCTCCATTAAGTTTGACCCATCCTATAGATGGTCGGCTGCAGTTTTAAAAAACAATCACTTGAAATTGAGCATGGATTACATGACAAGTGCAGATAGCGAAACATGTCAGATCAAGAGGCATATCAAACCTTAGGCTAAGTAGAATAAAAATTGGAGGATATCCCCTTTGAATATTCGAAATATCAATAAAACCTTCATGTCATGATCAGAAACCACGTAAATTGTACTAGACTGCTAAGGCAAATTGCAATTTCAATAACTAATCTCAGATATCCATTCCACTTTCTATTTGATATGATCTCCTTGGAAAGCATAAATGGTCTGAAGCATTTGGTATTCACAAAATTCAATGCTGTTCATGCAGATGACAGTGATGTTTTAAGAAGGAAGGAGCGGTTAGGACCAAAAAAAAAAAAGTCTACCTACTGCATGTCACCAAAATAATCAAATATACAAGAGAATGTTAAAGTAGCTGGCATGTTGATCTCAAGAATATTATTACCACATTTTACATCTGATCATTGATATAAAAAATGAATATTGTGATATCCACCACAATTCTGAAAACATTACATTAGTATTTTAATAACTAAATTTACATCCATGCAATAACATACATTCATGCAGGCACAATTGTGCAAAAGTTATACCCAAAATACAAAATAAGTTATTCTTCAGAATAAACATGGGACATAAATCCACTCCAGAGTCCAGATTTCAGGCAATGCAAGTGGAAATTCACTTAATTGGTTAATATAATGGGTCACACTAATTTATGCCAAACACAATAGAATTGCTAAAATGAGAACATAGACAATAATTAACAACTGATAAATGCTAAAAAAGAAACAAGTTAACTGCACGGCACCATTCTATAGCGACATTTTCAGCTTCAAAAACATAGAATCAAAGTCTCAAACATGTAATCTACATAAACCATGCACGACAAAGGAACAAAAAAAAACAATCACATTTGGAATCAGAACAAATCACACACACCTGAACCCCATTTGAGTTTGAATCACAAACCAAAGATCCGAATGATTGGGATTTCTTCAATCCCAACCCAGCCACGTGCATGTTCCGTTGTTTGGTATGAGAGTTCAATCCCAAATGTGAAAAAGAGAGACACTTGGGACAAGGGATGGTGAAGGACGCCATTTTGAACAAACCCCAAAAACCAAAAACCGATTTTTTTTAGCTGCTGAGCTCAAATGACAGTGTGATCTAGCGAAGTGGGTGAGCGAGAATATAAAGGATTTTTTGTGGTGACGAGGTCGAAGAAGGAATGGAGAATGGTGTGCGAGGAAATGGAGAAAAGCTTGCAATGAATGATGGAAACTACGAAGGAGGAACACTGGTTTTAACAGTGTGTGGCTTTGGTTTCGATGATTCCAATGAAAAGGGAAGAAAACATCAGCGTCACGGTTTCAAGTTTCAACTAACAACAATAAAATCTTACCTTTGTTAGAACTCACCAAATCATGAAGCAGCTCCTGATTGCGCAAAGGAGGCTGACGGCGACATTCGAAGCAAGAAGACGATGAGCCCCAGGACCTGCTGCTTCTGCCGCCGGCGACGAAGAGCGCAACGAAGGCGCGCGACTATGGACAAGACGATGACGAGACAGAGAGCAACGGCGACACCACGGTGAGAGAGATGAGAGAGACCGAGCTCCAGGGGGGAAAAGAGATACGAAGAGGAGAGAAAAATTTGAGAAGATGAACAGGGTTTTTGAAATCAATCTCAGAAATAATTTTTTATCAAAAGAACTTGAGAAGATGACGAGGGTTCTGAACCCAGATTTTAGAAATATATTTTTTGGAAACAATTAGGGACCAAAAGCATATCGGCCAAAAATCAGCTAAAATGTGTTTGGGTTTCATGAAAAATCGGATTTTGGTTTGTGCTCCGTGATCTCTGGAGCGGTTTTCAAACATATTATTCAAAAAGTGATTTTAATTAAACAATTTTGTTTACTTTTTGGCTGGTCACATTTTAGTTTCATATACTTTTCCATATTTTTTAGATATATTTTTGTTTTGCTTTGTTGTTTAATTCTAAAGTTTGATTAATTTAAAAAATTATTTTTGTCTAACTAAATAAAAAAATGTTTAAGATTTTTTATAAAATTAAATAAAAAAATATTTTTATTTTTATTTAATTAAAGGAGTATATTAATAAAAGTGGTGATATAACATATATTTAAAAAAAATTAAATATTGATGTGAAAAATAAATTTTATGTGACTTATTACTACTTGTTCATATTTTAAATGTATCGATATATATGATAAATTTATCATAGTATAAAAAACACTTATTATTAATTAGTAATTTTTATTGTTTAGATTGTTATTAATTTGTAATTATTTAAATTTTATTTTTAAAAAAATATAAAATCAACAAGTATTAATTACAGTTGTTTAAAGCTGGGAAAAAGTTATTTACCTATATTTTTCCTTTACGCATAACTGTATATCAAATTTGTCCTACATAGCATGACTAAAAAGATTAAGAGTTTATTGATCTTTCTTAATCATAAAAAAAAATAAATATAAAACAAAACAAAAAGAAAAAAGAAACAAAGTTTAACTATATATAAAAAGATGTACACTACTAGTTTAAAAATATATTTTTGTACAAAAAATGTGTTAGGTATGTATATAACTATTTAGTCCATACTTATCAACTTAAATTTTTTAATATATACTCAAATAGATCCTAAAAATTGTGTTAGACATTCTTGTCTTCTAAAAATTTTTTAAATTTTATAAAAGTAAAATACATTTTTTTAACTTAGGACTTAAAGTGTAACAACGGTCACAAAAAGGGAAACTTTTTTTTATAACTGAATAAATTAATTATTTACCGACCTATGTATATTTAAATATTTATATTTTCTTTTTTATTATTTATTTTGATAATAATAACGAGATAGTAATACATATATTTTAATTTATTGTTACTGTTAACAAGATAAGATTATATTTGTAGTATGATTTAGATTAATTTAAAAGATAAAATTTATATAATTTGTTATGATTTTTATGATATCAATTTGATATTTATTTTTTAATCTAATCTAATTTTATTTCAAAAGATTGCAATGTATATTGTATTAATTTTTGAATTTATTTTGAATGTAACTTGATTGAAAGTATTGTGATTTGGATCGAAATTTAAATTTAAAATTTAAAAAGATTAATATATAGATATTAACTAAAAAGATAAATTCTTTAATAAATTATATTATTAAAGATATTGCGTTTGCTGACCGTATAACTGTCTTCTCCTTATTTCTATAAATACTTCAAATTAGACCCACTTTTCATCAAACAAAACAAAAAAGGTTTATTAGTCTCTCTTCTAAGCTCTAAGTTCTGATTATTGTTACAATTACAAAAACCCTAATTAAGCTGATTTTGATTTTTGAAAATCAACCACCAGTCATGAGCGTAGAAATCATAGACGGCACTACTATTACCAGCTTTGTGGAAGACGAGGAGGCCTTCTCCGCGTCAGTGAGTGACCTCTTCGCTGAATTGGATGCGGACAAAGACGGCCTCCTGTCTTACACAGAGATAGTGAAGGAGCTCCAGAGGCTGAGGGTGATGGAGACACACTTCGGCGTGGACGTGAAGCGCGAGCCGGAGGAGCTGGCGCGTGTGTACGAGTCGCTATTCATGCAATTTGACCACGACATGAATGGGAGGGTAGATAAGAATGAGTTCAAGAAAGAAACAAAAAAGATGCTTCTGGCCATGGCGAATGGGATTGGATCATTGCCGGTTCAGATGGCGCTTGAACATGATAGTCTCCTCTTGAAGGCTGTTAAACGTGAATATTCCTGTACTGCTGCTTCTTCTAATAATAATCTTCTTGCTAGTGCTGCTTAATTTTTTTTGTGTGATTAATGCTGTTTAATTAATTAAATCTTAGTTTTATATTATTTTTCATTTTTGTATCGAAGGAGTGAACGTGCAATAAACGATATATGATATATATAATGAAATTACTTATTCAAAAGTTTACATGGTTAAATAAAATGTAACAACATGATTGTCTTGTCAATTTTATTACTCACGTTCTATAAGGATGAGACATAGACACAAAGACCCGGATAATAAAAATATGAACATAAAATATTTATATTTAGGTGAATGCTATTCTATTCTCTCTAAAGTAACATGTAAGTTACCATCTTTCATGTGTCATATTTTAATTGGGTGTTTATTTTAACATGAGTTACCTTCTCCACTCTTTCGTCGTAGTTGCGCCTCCCAAGCATCAGCGTCTCATTGTTATTTCGTTTTCTCTTCCCAAATCATTGTTCTAGAAAAGGTACTCCAACTCTCTCTGATTGCATTTACTCCTCTTCACTCCTTCGTCGTCGTCATTACGCCTCCCAAGCATCACTGTCTCATTCGGTATCTTATTTTCTCTTCCCAAATCATTCTTCCAAAAAAGGTACTCCAACTCTCTCTAATTGCATCACCGTCTCATTCGGTGTCTTATTTTCTCTTCCCAAATCATTCTTCCAAAAAAGGTACTCCAACTCTCTCTAATTGCATTTACTCCTCCCCGTCGTCGTTGTGCTCCCTAAGTATCACCGTCTTATTAGGTGTTCCATTTTCTTCATCTGTCAGGCCGTCACCGTCTTCCAATATATTATTAACTCTCACAAGATTAAAGTAACTCAAGTTAAAATAAACACTCAATTAAAATATGACACATCTGAGAGGGTAACTTACATGTTACTTTAAAGAGAGTAGGATAGCATTCACCCAAGAATGTTTTCTTCCATCTCTTTCAAAAATTTTACATGCAGTTTCTACTTTTTCTAAATTTAAACATTAATAATAAATTTCAATTTTTAAGGGTATAGGCTTATCCACTTTGTTGATAGTTGGTTTTTCTCTCTCTTTTCAAACCATTTTCAATTGATAAGATATGTATTAGTTGAAATAGTATAAAAAGAGTACATGTTTATAACTCTAATTTTTTTTTTTTTTACCAAAGATAGGAGACTCGAACCCACAACCTCTTAATTGAGTATGGAAAGACTATGCCAATTAAGCTATTACTCATTGGCTATAACTCTAATTAATTGAGAATGAATATTAAAAGTATAAAATTTATGATAAAAAGAATACATTTTTTTATCCCTAATTTACAATATGTATTAATTTTTCTAAATTTTATTTTTCTATTAATATGTACCGTCTTTGAAATATGTTATATAATTATAATTTTATATTTTTTGTTATGATTAACTATTAATTTAAATTAAAAATCTCAATTACTTGACTAAAAAGTAACTTTTATTTAGCACCAAAGTAAAGTTCACTCACTAAAAAATTAAAAAAATTTTCTCACAGGTTTAGATTATTGTTCAGTTTCTCCGTATCCTTAGTAAATTCAGTATTGAGCAGCAAAAGATGCATTACTTGAAATAGTATAAAAAGAGTACATACGAGTATTAGTTCTTATTTTCTAGACAAGTTTATGTTTTCCGATGCCTCTATATTTTTCTAAGAGAATTCCCAATACTGCTGTGTTTGATGTTTTCGAAATTAACGTAATGCTGCTGTGGGTGCAGGATGGCATAGCGTGGTTCTGATTATGAAAATCACAAACAGTATTTGGATTACAGTTTACACATGAGAGTTTTCATAAAATTGATTTTGTAAAATTGATTTTGATGATAAGTTAGTTTGAGTTAATGTGATTTATATTTAGCAATCTTTATATTAAAATTGATTATAGTAAAATAAATGTTGTTTGGATTATACTATTCAAAATCACTTTTAGATGAAAAATTACTAAAAGAGACATCAATTTTATATACCTGCAAAATCAGAATACTATAAAAAATAATATAAAAATATTTATCATATAAATAAAATAAATACAATAAAAAATAAAAATATAAAAGAGAGTACTATAAATTTTATAATGTCACACAAAAAGAAAATATTCTATAATTTTTTTAGTTTCGTGAGTACTTTTTAATTTAGTATTATTTTAGACTATAAATTTTCATTATTTATGACTCTATTGTTACTTATAATTAATTTTTTATTTATTTTTTCTTTTTTGTTAGGATCATAATTTATATTATATAAAATTTTGATAATAAACGTAGTATATAATAATTACAATTACAAATTTTACAAAGTCAGAATAAAAAATAAAAAAAATTAATACAAAACAAAAATAGAGTACATCAAAGAATAGAAAAAAAATCATCCAGATAAGAAATAATAAAAATTTCATAAAACCAATAACATATATCATATGAACAAAACAAATACCATAAAGCGTAAATAAAATTCATATGAATAAAATCAAATAAAAAATAAAAAAATTTCATACACAACATAAATACAATGCAATAAAGGATAAAAAAAAAAGAATTCATATGAAAAAATAATAAAAATATCATAAAAATTAATAAAATACTTGAAAACTCAGAACATTATAAAAAATAAAAAAAGTTAACAACATTTGTCATATAAATAAAAGAAATACAATAAAATAAATAAAAAATCATATAAACAAAGCCAACTAAAAATAAAAAAAAAATATTTCATAAAAAATATACATATAAAAAAATAATATAGTAAATGATAAAAAAATCCATATAAAAATATAACATCAGAATTTAGAACACTTACACAAATAATATAAAAATATTTATCATATAAATAAAAATATAATAAAAAATATAAATAAAAAATACAATAAAAAAACATAAAAATTAAAATATGAAAATGAGTACTAAAAATAATAAAAAATTAAAATATTCACTAGTGATTGAAATAAATCTGAACGATTTTGATGAAAAAATTGGAATGAAAAAACTCTGAAGAAGTAGGAAGAACTACAAAGAACGACTGTGAAGATAATAGTTACTGGTATCATTCTTATAGAAGAAAATGAAGGGTAGGGTTGGTAAAAAAGAAATAAATTTCTTACTTAATTTTCTAATAATAATCAACAACCAAACGTGAAACGCAAAAACTACAAATTTTAGCTTCTCCTAAACGTGGATTCAGAGGCAGAATCAATTCTGCGATCAAAAAGATAAAAATGGCCAAATATCAAAATGAAACTTTCAAGAAGCTCAAACGGACTTCTCTCCTCCCCAACGTGTTTGCCAAACACATCCTTAGTCGTGGTTGGAATTAGATCAGAACCACCAAGACTGATTCAAATACTTGCCATCAATCCTAATGCTTTTCTGCTTCCGTTTTGGCATATGAATCAGTTGTGATGGCAATTTATATATGCATGAGAACATGATTGGTTCCACTTCATATTTTGGACATGTTTGAAACAGGGATGCTGTAATACAGTTTCTTAAGGACATGCGCAAAAAAACCAGGCATTGATTGCATTAACTTCTTGACCACTTTCACAGGTTCCCTTTTCCCTCTCAAATCTCTATATGTTTTTTTTAGTCAAATGGATTTGACAGTTCTAAAATCCAAAATATGTTGACCTTCAAATGTTTTTTGGCCCTAACTGCTGCCTAAGCCCATCAATTGTCAATATATTTTTGGATCATGAGCCTTAGTCAACAGCAACAAGGAACGTGATTCATTTCAGTAGGGCTAACTAAGCCCATGTCAACAAATAAAAGTGAACATGATTCATCTATCTCAGAGTAAGTAGTCATGTTTTCATGATTAAATATCGAGTAAAAGATAAATAGGTTTTTGATCTTTTTAAACGTAGACATTTTTGTCCTTCAAGATTTAAAAATATATTTAAATTCTTCACCTTAAAAAACGCGTGACAATTAGACCCTTCCGTCGAGTTGGGTTCAAAACGGCAACAAAACATACTAACCTGGTAGGGTAGAGTGTCAGTTGTCCGTTTTAGTTGCTGACGTGGATGGAGAACAAATTTTTAATGGACAAATTAGTTCTTGGGGTTCAAAACGGCGCCGTTTTGTCAACTGTGAACAATTCCCATTAATCCCTCTTCCTTTCTTCAATCAAAACTCAAACTTTCCTCTTCTTTGAGCAGAAGAATCCAGATCATGAAAGGATCGGAGATTTCCCATCACAACAAATCCTGGGTTGAAGACATTTATTGGAACCATTTTCAGTTCCTCCATTTCGTATAGTTTATGTCCAACACTTATAATCAGCACCTTGTAAGTATCTTCTTCCTCACTTTTGTAAATCAACGAAAATTACATACCCTTTTAAGTGTGTGTAAAAAATGAGTGATTTTTAATTTTGGGATGTGGGGAAAATTGAATTTGGGAATTTTAGTTCATGCATGGTGTCTGCATATTCTTTTTGCTCCGTTGATTAATTTTTTTCCTTCAATTTGTTTCAACTATGTTATTTGCAATGTAGGGTTTGTGATTGGATTCTGTAGAAAGAATTTTTGTTTAATTCAATGTTGTTTTAGGTTCTGCAAGAAGTGATTCTACAACTAGAAAATTGCTATATAATTGAAAAGGTTTGAGCTTACATTGTAGTAGAGGAAAAATATGCATCAACATTGTAGGTTTTTCCCTTACTATGATCCTCATTGTGAACGGTGACAATGTTTAGATCTTTTTAATTGAAGGAGAAACTAAAACTGATTCAAAAAAAAAAAGGAGAAACTAAAACAAAAGAAAATAATAAAGTGGAGAAGTAGAAAATAATATGTGGGTTGTTCCTGCATAATTATTTTGGTGGTGGTTATTCAATCACTAGCTATATTTGAGATATAAAATGGTAAATGTAATATTTCATGACATGACATCATGGCATCGTGATCTATGTTCTGGGCTTACCTAGTAGGGTTTGAGTTACATTGTGTTTGGAGTTATGTTGCCTACACCAAGATCTCGCTCCCATGCATTGAATGGAGTGATAAGATTTGGCCCTCCACTACCTGTTAGCCTGAATCAAGTTTTTGTTGCTTTTTCCATTCATTCATATTCAGGGGATTTTTGCTTTTTTCCATTCATTCCTACTTTTTCTCATAGCTGGAATTTAAATTTTGACTATAGACACTTCCCAAAGCATTTTATGGTGGCTGGAAACAGTTTGTGAAAGATCATTCCTGAACCTCGAGATCTCAGAATCCGAAAGGGATTTGTGAAGGTGAACCGTTTTGGACATGACATTAGCTACTTCAAAAGAAAGAATGTCAATGGTTACCTTATCGTTGTTCTTGATGGTGCTGCTATGTTGCTACTGCTTCCTCTTTCCCGAAGAAGTTTCTAGAAGAAGGGCGTGGAGAGAGGACCAAAACAGTGTCGTTTTTGGAGAGTGTGAAGAGGGATGTAAGGTTGGCAGCTAGGGTTTCCGAACGGCGGATAAAATCGGCGTAGGAAAGGTGGCGGTTGGTGGCAGAGTCGATGAGAGCGTTGACGAAGTCAGACTAAGGTGAGTTGCGATAGAGAGAGAGAGAGAGAGAGAACGTATGATGGCCACAAGGACTAATTTGTCCATTAAAAATTTGTTCTCCATCCACATATGCAACCAAAACGGACACCTACACTCTACTCTTCCAGGTCAGCATGTTCCGTTGCCGTTTTGAACTCCAACTTGACAGAGGGGTCTAATTGCCACGTGTTTTACAATGTGAGGGATTTAAATATATTTTTAAATCTTGAGGGACAAAAATGTCCGAGTTTAAAAAGGTCAGGGACCTATTTGTCTTTTACTTTTAAATACCATACATAACAACAATATTTTAGTAGTTCTTGAATCAAGTTAAAGGGGAAGTATATATTATAAAGAAGGTTGGCCTCGGCGCAATGCTAAGGTGCCTTTTGAACTTTTAAGTTACGAAATCCATGGCCGGCGCAGCTCATGACGAAAAGGAATTTGATTCTGAAAATTCAGCTAGAAAGAGGTGTTTATAACTAAAATTTGTTTCATATGAATTGAAACTAAGTTTTAATCCTATTCATATCACAGTGATCAGACAAGGAACAATAGCAAGGTTTGATTACATGAACATAGATGAAAATACAAGATGTTATGGACAGCCGACTCCTCTGGTGTATGACATGACCAGAATTCTGAACAGCCTTCCTATCTACCTGAGTTATGGCGGCACTGACGCTCTTTCCAATGTCAAAGACGTGCAACGGCTGTTACAAACTCTTGAAGATCATGATGGAGATAAGCTTGTAGTACAATATAGAAATGATCATGCGCATGCAGATTATGTAATGGGAGAAAATGCTAAGCGAGATATATATATATATATATATATATATATATATATATATATATATGAACCTCTTATATCTCTCTTTAAGCTTCAATGATATCTAAAGAATAACATTCATCATTATAGAACTTCTATATTACCTAACTTCTTGGTTAGAGTTGAATAGAACAGAAATATCAATGTGTAAAGTAATATTATTAAAGAAATTTAACATATGATATTTCTGTATGAGCAATGCTAGGGGACCAACAACTTTTGTGATTGGTAGTCATCAAATAGTCATCAATGATGATTTAATGGTGTGAGATTGGTGTGAGATTTCATCTAATGACTCACCTTCTCTGCTGGTTACATGCAGGCCAAAATTTAATAAAATTGCTGGCCCCTAGACTTTTCCTTGTATTTACCAACCAAATTGCAGGTGAAATATCAGTACCCTTTCCATTATATCTTAAATTTGGAACTTCTCATGGCTTTTTGTGTGAATGATAATGAAAGTAACAGATGAAACTCTTGTTAAGTAATCAAATTGAAGACTTCACTTCAACTCTTGGAATTTAAATAAATGTAGATCATAAAACTCAACTAATAACCCTTTACGATATGCAGCAATAGTAGAAATTTGACCTGGTTATACATACTATTCAAGTGATCACAATATAAAATGCTTCATATACGGTGATGATACTTGAAAACCATAAGGACATATCTCAAACAAAGAACTTTATCTAAGTTTGCATAATTTCAAACCCTAATCTCAAATAACAGTAAGCAAGCACAAAATCAACCACATCCTGCGCGCAATAAAACAACATTACAATTTTCCCATTTTAAACAACACATGCAGCTAAGCTATTAACACAAAACAATTGTGCGAATTTCACACATCTTTGAAAAATAAAGAATTCGAAGTATACCTAACCAGATCCGACGATGATGTTGTTAATGGGAATGAAGATGAGCTTGACGAAGAAGCCAACGAATCCCATAACCACGAATCCGATTGCAGTACGAACAGCAACCTTGGAGAATTCTACAAAAGAAAAGGAAAATTTCAGATCCACAGCAGAGAGATTCAAATCACAATAAAAAGAAAAAATACCTTTGCGATCAGGTTTATGGCAACGCTTGACGAGCCTTACGCTGTCCTTGGCGAACTCTCTGAGGGGATCGAACACTGAATCAATGGCGTCCATTCTCTCTCTTGTGCTTTCGAAACTGAGATTGAAGACTAACAACTCCGGACTCCTTTTAACAACTCCCTTTAGAAATGATTTAGCATTCTCTTGCTGTTTGGCAATTACTATAATACTCCAAACTCATTCTTAGCATTTAGATCCTCTAAAATTTGAATTTTATTTAAAAAAAAAAAATATTTTATATCATTTAAATTTTATTGCTTTAATTTAAATATAATTACTTTAATATAATATATATAGTTATTAGTCTTTAATATGATAAAAGGCGTTTTTTTATAATATATATTAATTTGTGAGATTTAGATTCTCTAAAGTTTGAATTTTATTTTAGAAATTAAAATATAATCTCTCACTATTTATTTTATAAGTAGGATCAAAAATAAATATAAAAAAAAACTATACAAAAGTAGAAGATCATATTTTACTCTTTAAAATAAAATTCAAACTTTAGAAAAATCAAATCTCACAAATTAATATATATTATAAAAATACGCCTTTTTGTTACTACTTATCATATTAATGACTAATAATTATATATATTATATTAAAGTAATTATATTTAAATTAAAGCAATAAAATTTAAATAGTATAAAATATTATTTTTATTTTTTAATAATAATATTGTATTTATTTATTTTTATAATTTAATTTTAATATATTAATAATATAAAATATTTTATACAGTTATTTAATTATATCTATTTTTTTAAATAATTATTTATATAATTAATATAAAAGATAACTATTTTTTTATAATATAGTATTACATAATTGAATATAATACATTAAAATTAAATTTATATTTTTATTATTTAAATTTAATTTTATTATAATTACATATTTATTTAATTATTATTGAATCAAACGACCAGTTATTTACCGATTGAATAATTAATCCAATGACTCAATAACTTAGTCAGATCGATTAATGGTTCAGTTTTGATAACCATAAATCTATGATGGTGGATCTTTATCTTATGAGAAAAGGACAAATAGGTCCCTGATCTTTTGTCTCGCGGACATTTTCGTCCCTGACCATTGAAAAATACTTTTAAGTCACTGACCTTCACAAAACTTAGACGGATCAGTCCCTGACGAAGACATTTGGACGGATCAGTCCCTGACGGAGGCATTTGGACGGAGGGACTGATCCGTCCAAATTTTGTGAAGGTCAGGGACTTAAAAGTATTTTTCAATGGTCAGAGACGAAAATGTTCGCGAGACAAAAGGTCAAGGACCTATTTGTCCTTTTCTCTTATCTTATTTTGTTACTGTGTTTAGCATGTAGGAGAAATTTTTTTCCTTTTTAGGTCAGATTTGTTAAGTTTGCACATGGGCCTACTACCGGGCCTTAGCATGTCCCTTCATGTTATCTTATTCTTGCATAAAGAACAATGAATTTTTTTCTGATAAAAAACAAAAAAAGAGAGCCCAGTGAAAGAAACAAGGCATATGCCTGCCAAAATTAAAAGAGAAAGACACAAGCCCCCCCCCCCCCCCCCCCAAAAAAAAAAACCAGAAGGAAATAATGAAAAAATCCACGTAAAATTCTTAGTTTTTCTTTCGATTAGTTCAAATTTAAAATATTTGATTCTGTTCCGATATCATTACTTTGTTTTAAAAGCTAACTAACATGGTGTACATTGTAATTTTTTTTGGTGACTTAAAAGAAAATAAACAAAAACTAAGAAAGAAAAAAAAACAAGAAACTGCTTAAAAAAGGCAGTCCTGTTGAATACTACTCTCAAACTTCTTCCAAGGCAATGGAAGCTCCACTTGGGGAGAAATAGTCCTCATTGCAGTCTTTGCCATGATGTCTGCTACTGTATTTGCATCTCTCAAGATCAACCGAAGATCAGCACGCCATTTCCAAGACATGATATCTCGGATTTTTAACACCAAAGGATCAATAAACCCAGAGCAATCTTGTAAATTATTGACAATAGTAAAAGCCTCCACACAGTCTGTCTCACATATAATGTCTCTTTGTCCCGAGTCCCATGCTAAAAGAAAGCCTCTCCAAATAGCAAACAACTCTCCTTGCAAAATGCTACGACTCTCAATTGTTCCCAGACAGCCTCGTTGCCACCTTCCCTTCCAATCTCTGCTAACACAAGCAAAACCAACTCGAGCACCACTGCCAGGATAGCTAGCATCACGTTAACATCTATCAAATTAAAAACTAAACAAAAATTAATATTTACAAATTACAAGGACAAAATGTTGCAGATTTTTATAATAAAAAAAAAATTATTTAAAGGCAATAAACAACGTAAAATTCTTAGTTTTTCTTTCGATTAGTTCAAATTTAAAATATTTGATTCTGTTCCGATATCATTACTTTGTTTTAAAAGCTAACCAACATGGTGTACATTGTAATTTAATTTATCACGTTAACATCTATCAAATTAAAAACTAAACAAAAATCAATATTTACAAATTACAAGGACAAAATGTTGCAGTTTTTTATAATAAAAAAAAAATTTATTTAAAGGCAATAAACAAATGATGCTGCATACACAGTGCTACTCACCCCACACTCGAATGCATAGACTGTAAATTCTGGCAATGCTTCCCTAATGTATAACATAAAGTACATGTTCCATTAAAGAAGGGACAGTACTTGGACACCCTTTTTTTACTTATGTAAGACGCAAAATTCAACAAGACAAATTCATAGAATAACCCTAGAGAAAAAATATTATTATTATTCTGCAGCTTATAAGTCACAAGCAATACAATGGATGAAACCTGAAAGGACAACCAATATTATTATTATTATTATTAATGTGTTTCTTCTTTCACATGGTGAAAATCGTACAACACTACGCATTACATCAATCTTCAACTCTTGATATATGTGCTAATTGTTATACTTTAATTTGATATGGTGATAATTTAATTATTTGGAATTTTTAAATTTAGGCTAATTTTATTTACAGAAAAGTTCTACATCCATGTAAAAAATATATGGATGTTATCCAAGTAACTTTCTCCATACGCGCGTTCCTCCACCCCCATAATCGTTTGGAGTAAAGTATTGTTTTTGTCTCCAACGTTTGGGGTAAATTCTATTTGTGTCCATAACGTTTAAATCGTTCTATTTGTATCCCTAACATTTATGAAAGTAATTCAATGTTATCCTGCCGCCAATTACACATCATAAACGCTTTAGTTTGAGTTTTAAAAATCTCTTCTTGAAGAATACAAATGTCTGGGATAGAATCGATGATCCACTCCAAAAAATAGCTCATCAAAAGTTGAAACTAATTCCTACAACATTTACATAATTCACTTTTCTAGAGACATAATTAAATCTAAATACAAATAGTGGGTATAATATTAAAATCGAACACATCCAAGTGAGACCTAATTGAGAATGAATACATCAAAGTGAGAATAATTGAAAAATATAATCTGATTTGTTAGTATAATTGATAGTAGGATAATATTGAATCACTTTTATAAACGTTAGGGATACAAATAGGACGATTTAAACGTTAGGAACACAAATAGAACTTACCCCAAACATTGAGGACAAAAACGATACTTTACTCTAATCATTTGTTATACACGCGCCTCATGTAACGTATATAACGTAAATCTTCTACTGCGTGATAAACCTTTCTCAACGTAAACCTTGTTCTCTTCTCGTAAACATTGTTCTCTTCTCGCATTTCTTTTTCTTCTTCTTTCTTTTTCTTCAAACTAATAAAAAATCCTTATTTTTCTCTGTTCGCATTTTTCTTCTCTGCATTATGGATCTGGATTGAGTTCGACGTAATTAGCTTCGTCGTTCTTCTTCTTCTTCGTTTTCTTCTTCGATCTGGACTTTTGAATTGAAACAATGAATGAATTAACTTCAAATCAGTTGAATGAGTGCGATTTGGATTATTCTTCCGAAACGCATAAATTTGATGAGGTTTGGATTATTGAATTTTAAATCGAATTCAATGGAATGCAATTGCTAATTTATTTGAATTGAATTGAATGGACGGAGGTGATCTGAATCTGAAATGAATTGAATTGAATTGATAATATCTAAATTGTAGATAGAGTTGTTTCGAATTTGGTTTTGTATAATGGATTATCTTTTGTTCACTGTGAGTAACTTTTCAGTTTGGTAAGTATTATAGAATTGTTTCACCATGAGCATGTGTTCAGTTTGGTATGCAGAAAGTAGTCTGTAAAAAAATTAGAAAAAAAAGTTTGTTATCCCACGAAGAAGCGACGTTGAACGATGTGAACGACCTTCAAAGCCCGCCACGCGTCAAAACAAGAGACCGGCCCAAGAACAGACTTGGATCAAACTTGGAAAAAAAGATCTCAAATGCCATGAAAAAAAAGAAAAAGACAGCTCCAAGCAAGGTAAAATTGACTTGCTTACGATTAGGTAAAAATTCAGTTGTGCATTTTGCTAATATACAATTAATTATGTCTTTTTTGTAGTTGAACCTTTTAGACGTTGTATCATCGATTCAGTCAAACTCCAGTATTTACAATGCACCAGATATGAATTATCCAAGAGAGGATTATACGAGTTTTATTTTTTATTAATAGATTTTTCTGTTCACCCATGAGCACATTTCGGTTCGACAAGTATATTAATTTCGGTTCACCGAGGTTATAGGTGGGTTAATTTCTGACTGTTGTTAGTCTTTAATGAATAGTCACTTTTTTTGTGAAATTCTTTATTCCAAAAGTCAATTTTTTCTTTATTGTGCTATGTCATAGAGTTTAGGTATTTCTAAAACTGAATACTGATAGAAACATTTTTTTTATAATTAGCTCTCTGAATTTCTGTACAGTGTGTTTGTAATTTTTGGTTCGGCCAGTGTATTAATTTCGCTTCACTATGTTTTTTGGTGTTCTTAATATATTGGTAAATACACCAATTCCAATCACTGGAGAACCTGGAACAAAACAGCAGCCAGACAGTTCCAACAGATAGGACAAGGAGTAATCCATCTTGAATCAGATATAAATATTAACATTTGATATATACATTGATATTAAGAATATATATATACATTAACATTTACATTGACACATATACATTTGAAAGAAGTATTGTTTGCTTTTTTAAACAAGTTAAACAAAATATTGTTAATTACAACCAGTTAATCATAGTATGTCATATTTATTATCTAAATCCCATATGAGAATTTACAATAAGGGCTGGAGAGGGTAGCAGATGGCTTCGGGAGTCTTATTGCTTCAGATTCCCGAATCAGTTAATGTACTTACGTTATAGTGCGGCTTCTCCTTCATTGTCACCATTGTCTTGTTCTGTTTTGCTGTAATGAAAAAATTTGGTCAATACTTCACTCAATACACTGATAAGCTCAAGCATATATATCTTAATCAAGTCAATTAAAATGTCACAGGTCACCGAACCGAAATTCATTCATGCACAGAATGAAACAGCTAGAAATATGATTGCTGCATGCTATCACAATAATCTTAAATATTGAAAAAATTTGGTCAATACTTCACTCAATACACCGATAAGCACAAGCATGTATATCTTAATCAAGTCTATTAAAATACCACAGGCCACAGAACCGAAACTCATTCATGCACAGAATCAAACATCATAAATAATGAAAATACTAGAAAATGATTCTTGCATGCTATCACAATAATGTTAAACACTGAACCGAACAACATTCATTTGGTGAATAAAAATCACAAAGGCCACCGAATCGAATAACGTTCATGTGATGAATAAATGGCGATCAACTTTCAATCAACAAGAACAGTATTTCTCCATGCGAAAGAAGTACTGAACAGAGTAACAACCAATTTCAAAACCCTAGTTAAACTATCCACTTAACTGAATGAAAATAACAACAAATTTCATTCAAAATCCTAGTTATACTGTAAAAATTTAATCATAGTAATCCTAAACCCTGAAAAAGAAAAAGAATGCCACCAAACCGAATAATATTCATGTGAAGAATAAATCCCTCAGTTAATTAGCTTTTCAGATCTTCAACCTCCCGGAAAAAGAATAAAATTATATCATAGAAAGACAATATTAATAATGAACCATCCAATTCCATCATGAATAATATATGGTTGTGGTTAAACAGAATAATACAGAAAAATAGAAAGAAAAAGAGAGGGGACAAATATTTCTAACACATGTTCTCTATTCTTAGTCCAGCAGAAGCAACAGTAGCATTGGTTGTTTTTTTTTTTATCTTGTTCAACCAAAGCAGCACGTGCGGTTGTGATTGTGCTTGGAACCAAAAAAGCATCAAATGCAGTGCAATCTATCCAATTCATTAAGAGCTTCTCTTGTTCCCATATCTCTAGAATCCAAACCTTTTTAACTATCAGAACGTGACTGAAGTTTGAGTGATTTTGAGAGAGATTCGAAGAGAATGAGCGATTTCGTACGTTTTGAAGAAGAAGAGACGGTTTTTCATCATGAAGCGCGAATGAAGATAGTGGTTTCGTGTGTATAGGGCGCGTGGAAGTCACGTTTATTTAATAAGATTGAAAACGCGTAAGTTGTTTTGGGTTTGGGCAAACTTGGTTACATGGATGTATAGCATCCCTGTTTTTTTTTTATATAGAAAAATATTGGTATTTTTGTTAAAAATTAGATTATTTGGTGTAATTATAGGTAGGTAAATTTTGTAGGTAGAGAGTCCATAAGCAGGATGCGTGTGGACATGTGTCAACATTCTGACAACACGCAAGATGCATGTTAGACACGTGTCATTATTCTGTCAACACGTAAGATGCGTATTGAGTACGTGTCAATATTCTAACCAACACACAACATGTGTTGGACATATTTTTTACATATCTATAATACTATATATTTCAAATATCAATATTTAACTAAAATACTATCTTTATTTTTATATTAAAAATAATTTTTGACAAATTTATATCAAGAAATATTATCCAGAGCCTAAGTAAAATATATAATTTGAACTAATTATAAATTTTAAAATCACAAATGTTTTGAAAGGAATGGACTGTGTAAAAGATTTTTTTTTTTCAATTCAAATGTTTTTATTAATTTTCTTTAAAACTAAACAAATTCATTTATCAACATTTTCAAAATTCAATGCTGGTTTGAATAAGATGCCAACATGATACATTGTTGTACTAGTAAACTACTATAATCAATGCAGTCCATGATGAGAAGACAACTTATACAGAACCTTTGCAGAATCACATATACAATTATTAATTAACTAATTAATTAATTAATTAATACATGACAAGACCCAATTTTGGGTTTTTAAGAACCGGCTACTTTAACACTTGGTTCTAAGCGAAGAAGGCTTTCTTGTTGGAATTTCTAGTTTCCTTAATCCTAAGATTACCTATATTAATTATTAACAAAGAAAGTTATTGAGAGTATAGGAGCCTAATTGAATTTGTGAACATGATTAAAAGTAATTAGATTTTTTTTATCTTTCTCAACAAATTTTTTTTATATTCTTAATAGAACGAATCGTAATTCCTCTAATAAAAAAAAGAGTGCAGAGGCAGATTTGATGATATTAGAGACCAAAATTTTAAAATTTAAATGTAATCTCATTAAATTCTAAAATTTAAATAAAATAATATTTTTTATTTTATTTTTATTTAATTCTAAATAAAAAATAATAATAATTTATTTAATTTAATATTTATGATAATAAATAAAATTATTATTATATAAATCATTTAATATAAAACAGTTTAATTTATAATTATAATTAATATATATATTATCTATAAATAAATTAAAAAATAATCCTTTCCTAACATCACCATCTTTCTGAAATTCACAAAAATCTCACCATAACATTGCCCTTTATATTATGTTTCAGAATTAGTTGTAAAGTACGCTATATATTAACCCTATTAACACCAACTGAAATTAAGTAATATTACATTCAGCGATCTTTAATTTGTCATAGTTAAACTACCTTAAAATGTGATGAATGTTATTATGCCTGGGGAATTTTATCAGGTTGAATATATATATATATAAAATAACAAATAATGAATAAGAAGAAGTTTTAAGAAGTTAGAATATAAGAATAATATTATATAATATATTTTCCCTGATCAAAATGTATAATATTTTGACTAATTTAGTCCAATTAGACTAAAATCCCATGCATAGGAGATCCATAGATCTCTCTTAGCAAAAATTATTATTATTATTATTATTATTATTATTATTATTATTATTATTATTAATAACTCAAGAAAAGCTAATATACTTCCCACATTATTGAATATATATAATTACTAGGATAAATCACATATATAAAAAAATAATTTTCTAATACTACACAAATTTTTTACATCAACTTTAGGTTAAATCTAATTTAGGAGATTTGTGTAATATTAGAAGGAGATTATTTTATGTGACTTGTCAATAAATATATTATCTATTACGAAAATTATTGTTGTGTTATTTTCGATTATAAAAAAATAGTGTGTTTTAATTTAGTATGGAGGTAATCCTAAATCGAATGATAGATTTTGTATTTAAAAATTTTAAAACATTAAAGTTCACATCTTAGATGGTAGATTTTGTATTACTTCACAAATTGGAAAGTAAATTTTGCGTTTTAAAAATTAAAAAAAAAGTTAAACTTCACAAATAAGAAAATCAAATTTATGATGTTCATATGAAAAAAAATACACTAAATTTTATACATTATTAAAAAGCACTACTATCAATCCAATATCAAAATTAAAAACTCGAAGAGACGAGAAGGAAAGAGAATCAGAATTTAAAATTGCATAAAGAAAAAGGGCAAAGGCCCCTACCTAATAAGTGGGTTCAGGTTAACCTAACCAAACCCAGCAGCAACATAGACATCACTTTCAAAACATAAGAGCAGCTCCAATGGGTGGTCCTCATTGCACTTTTTCCTGACACATGGTGGAATTTACCGTTGGAGAAGGAGAGAGATGAGTTCTTTCACGGAGGCCAAGGCAGAAGAGTCCCTCTGAGCAGGGACTCAAACATAACCAATGGTAACTTGCCACATGGCAAGTTACTTTTTAAATAAATACATATAAAATTATAATTAAATAAATAATTATATTAAATAATTAAATTATAATAAATAATTATATTAAATAATTAAATAAAATTAAATTTAATAATAATTATAATAGTTAATTAAATTAAATAATTATAATTTTATTTAATTAATAGTTTATATTAATTATTTATTTAATTAATAATTTATATTAATTATTTATATAATAATCAATATTAAATATTATTTATATTTATATTATTATATTAAATTAGCCGTTGTAAAACTAGCCGTTGTAAAATTAGTTGTTGCAAAACTAGCTGTTATTATGTTACCGTTATTATTAATAAATTAATATTTTGTTACTCTATATATACCACTTAGATACACTTCTATTCTCACATTATCTACTACTCTTCTTTATCTTCTTCCAAGTTTACGAAATTAAAGTTCTGCTACTATTATTTTTTGTTCGAAAAAATGGATCTAAACCAACTCAACTCTTTCTTCAATTACTTACAAAACTTTCCTCAAATTCCAAATATCCGAATTATCTATTGTGTATTATTGTTATATATGAATTTATTTAATATTAATATTTTTTAATAGTGAATTATTTTTAAATTTAAATATTTAAATTACATTATTAAAAAAAATTAATTACATTAATTACAAGTATTTTAATTAATTAATTAAGTGGGACCACAACAGAGACTAAAGTCAGTTCCTCCTAATGGAGAAGAGAGAGATGCTTTGAGTTCCTATTTACTGTTTATGATGCAAAAACTGATGTGGAGTTACTTTTTATGACAGGTGGGCCATAAACAGGAATTGGGATGAGTTCCCTACTGGAGATGGTCTAAAGGAAAAGGTCATGGTGTGGTTTGTAAGAGGTTTCACTATTATATTTATACAATCCAATTATAACTCTTTCAACACGTTACTTCATTATTTTACTACCCGCTATCCCCTTTTCCCGCTTCTTACTTTTGAACTCTCATTCATCAATCACTAGTTCACTACTACCCTTTTGGTCCATGTTTTGATACCAAATATATTTAGAATTTTTTATTTAAATTAAATAAATATATAAATTATGAAAATACATAAAATGTGAGATTTTTACAAAATATATACTCTTACACATCTCGAATGCTGAAGAGTAAGTTGAAAATTGAACATATTTCGACGTTTGAGATCTTGTGCTGTGACCGGACGACGTCGAGACATATCCTAGGTGCATCCGAGATATGTGTTGTTATGGAGATCGGAGACTGAGCACCTGAGATATATGGTAACTGAGAAAAGGGTCTTAGTACCCGAGATATATACAATTCACCTGATGGGGTCTCAGCATCCGAGATATAGTCAAGGGCGTAATTTGGGTCTCAACACCCGGGGTATGCGTATAATGGTTTAAATGTCTCTGCATCCAAGATATATTAGAGAATAACTCTATTTATAGACCCATCCCTCAACCATCTCCTCACAATTCATAAATCAATCTTTTATTCCTCCTCTTTCCATTATATTCTGATGGAGAATACTCAATTCTTTTTTGTTATAGTTTATCCCAATGTGATAGTAAACACGGAAATAAAGGAGTGATTTTTGAGTCTGATAAGACTGTCATGTTACGCACCAACCGGGTTGATACTCTACATGCGCTAAAGACGGTCATGCTAAGCAATATGGGGTGAATAGGTACCAAGGAGGTTGGGCAGGTTGCATATAGATTTCTGCACGCACTTCTAAATGGTGGATTTACTAACAGATTATTTTGAATTGATGGGAATCAGCATGTGAGAGTAATGTTCGACGTACCTGCACGGCTAATGCCACAAGTTGTGATGGAGTTGTATGTTGTCGTCCGTGACGTGGTTGTTAGTGGTGGGTCGTCTCCTTCGAGTCCTGAAGTTGTCCCGCTGGAGGCCACACCCAACCTCATGATAGTGCCGACGAATACGACAGTGAGGGAGATTCAACTTATGTTGCCGGGTCCAGGTCGTCTAGCGATATTGCTTCTGCTAATGAGTATGTGCCGGAGACTCCCACCGGCGGTATTGGTCGGTTTCTCCTACCTCCCCCTTTGGCCATTTCTCGATTGTCAGAAGTTCCTAGTCATTATCAACTTTGAATTTGGACGCAATGCAGCCAGATGATCTTTTGAATGCCGATGAAGGGGAGGATTACAATACAAATGGTGGAGTGAAATTCTGAGTTGGCCATAGGTTCAGGAACTGCAATGCAATTCTAATGGCAGTGAAGAATTACAGTATTTGACGGAATGCGGAGTACAGAGTTTTGGGGTCGAATAGGCTTAAATACCACTGTCGTTGCAAGTAATTCACCAACGGTTGTCCATGGAGTAGTCTTCGTGTGACACTACGTCGAAACTTGAACTACTGGTATATTTTACGATTTATTTTGGATGAACTAAAATCTATTACGTTAATTTTGTGTTATACTGAATGTTGACATCCACGAGTAATTTGTAGGAAGATGCATAGGTTCGGTGAAGCACATGCCTGTTATTGTATCTGTTTTTCTTTAGTCGTGTTGCTTTCGTATCAAGTTAAAGCATTAACGTAAAAAGCATAACTCATGATCGTAATACTGCATAATATATAGTCATACATGAAATATTCGATAACCTAACATATAATGATATAATATATAAAGTCAGATAATGTATAGAACATAAGAATATCTATCCAAACCATATACTAATGCCGTCTGCCTACAAGGTCCAAATGGTGTCCAGTCCCACATCCACGAGGACGAGTCACTCTCGGAGGACAGGCTGGCCGAGGATGAACACTTGGGTGGCTCACAGTAGGGGGTCCGCTGTGGTAGTGGTGGTGGAGGAACTACTCCATGTATAGGTGGCGGCGGAGGAGGTGGTAGCCAAATCGATCCCAACAGAAGTGGGTGTGATGGTAATGGTGGAGTTTGATAATACGATGATGGTGCAGATCCATACTGATGGTGGGGTGGTGGTGGAGTTTAGTAATACAATGATGGTGTTGATCCATGCTAAACAGCTACTCCGCTCGATGAGTCTGGTATGTCGGTATGGTCTTTCCGCTACTGATAACGACTTGCAAACTCATCCATCGCATCCCCAGTCGACCAAAAATCTAGAACATGTCATCGAGGTTTATTTCAACATCAAAGCCAATGTCAAATTGGGTCTGGTTCCAGGTGGTGTCATCATCCGGGTGGTGAGCAGTGCTGGAGCTACCTCGGATAAGGATCCTGGCCATGTTTTCCTCATGCCCAAAGGACAGTATCAGAAGAAATCTTTGCATGTGCAGCGGCCGTCTGATCCTCTGGTATATCCTCCTATCGTACATACTCATGATCCTCGTCTGACAACTGCTCATCTCCGTCAACCCGCTAAGGATCTCTGCCATCCTGTCTAACGCATTGATCACGTACCTTCCATGCCGGTCTTCAGACATCATCTCAGGAACGCCTCCTCCCGTCATCTTCGATCTGGGGCATCCTGTGGTAATTGTAACTCATTTATCTGATCCGGAGCCGCAGGAAGGATATCAGCCGATGGTGCTGCTGCTCTGGGATTAGCAAGAACCTCCTCCCCTGACAAAAATCTAACTCTACATGCCTGCTACCACTAGGTGAGGTACTCCTGTGTCAGACAAAAGTAAGGATGGCCATCGATCATAACCAAGTATTGTAGCTGGTAACGGCCCCTGAACAAACTGTACCACTCACGGTGCACGTCTAGCCACTAGGAGTCATCTCCTCTCGTCGTCTTGAAAAGATACTCGTCGACGTTAATCGGATCGCTGGCCTGTGCTGCTATCCCCTGAGCTGCTTCTTCATTCTGTCAACGTGATGAAACTCTACAAAGTGAAAACAGACATGAGGAACCACAAAACTCCGTGTATAAGTCTTTGCGTCACTCATAATCCAGTCAGGCGAAATTTGATGTAGTAGGAGATCCTCGTATGGTGTACATAAAAAGTGTTCACACAGTGTTAAAGTACCATAATTAGGAATGACCTACCAATGCATGAAATAATATAGAAACCAAAAAAGGTTGTACCTGGTCAAATGTGAGGCCATCGATGTAACGATGTAGAGTTTGGATCCTGCTATCATGACGATCTCTACTTTGTTGCCCTAGTCCTGCCAACCTACGCATGTGTACATACCTAGTACTGCCATCATTATTTACAATATGTGCATACCTAGTTGCAAGTGGGAACCTGACGACGTCATATCCTGCTGGACTAAAACACGGGAACCTATGATAGATCCAAGAGACAAGAAGTGGCATGCAACCTGCAATGTCAGTCACATCACACACTGCCACGGTACATAGTGAGTGGTACGTATGACAGAGCAGTGCAAATCCCCACGACAACTGGCTGTAACGATGGAAATCCTCCAGCAGCGGCAGCCATCTCAAAGGGACAAGTGTAGCAGACTTGTCCGTGAACAGAAACTCCCCAATAAGTAGCACCGGGAGTACTAGCGGAGTGTATTCGGAGCTATCCCAGCTGGAATGTGTGAAATTCTGTCCCTCAGCCAGGTCATCCTCACCCCGAAAACTTGCTTTCCTCCCTCTGGCTGTAGTGGCGGCCTGGCGCTAAGTAAATCCTCAACCCACTCCCACGTGGGTTGTCCATGCCATCGCTGAAAGTCTGTGGTATAACTCCCAATCGGCTCTCCATCAATGCGCAGACCAATGTGGTAGGCAACTTCTTGGAGCGCAATGCTGACTTCACTCCATGGAAGGTAGAACGTGTGGGTCTCGAGCCTCCACCACTCGACAAATGCAGAGATAAAAAAAATTGTCAAACATAAAATTTCTCAACTCTACTACATGTCTAAATCCCACCTCCCTAATATAAGGCAATAGGATATCCAGCGAGGAGAAATCCAGGGTCACACGGCGTGGCAACAGTAATCGTGGTCTCTGGAATATCCATAACATTTACTCTTGCATATTAATCTCGTCTAAACCATTAATTGTGTTGAACTATTACTAAAAATTCTAAACCAAGTAGATAAACATCGATAATAAATGCAACAGATACAGTACGGATATAATTTGTATTGCTAATATTCATAGAACTTACTAAAGACAAGACTATCAAGCAATATATAAAAAATTAAATCATTTATGTTGCACTATTCTAACCTGACTGTCATATTTGGGCATGACTTCAATTAATTACCTATTAATTTCACCAATTAATAGTTATCTATTTTATTTATTTAACTTAAGTTACAATTATTTATCTATTTTAGTATTTTATTTATACAACTTAAGTTACAATTAGTTACAATCAATTATACAAAATATCAAACCATACTATACCTGATGAATATATATATATATATATATATATATATATATATATATATATATATATATATATATATATATATATATATATATATATATATATATATATATAAATTGTCTAAATTTGTCTAGTCACTAAGTCCTGCCACATTAACTAAGTTACTAAAGTCTGAACATCTAAACTAATTATTCACTAAAAATAAAACAAGGAAAAATTACTAACCTCAAAATCTAAAACTCCAGCCACGTGCCAAGTAGCATTCAATCTATTAATGTCTCCATCGCGGACATTTTCTCGGGGGCCATATTTACTTAAGGAACTCGAACTCAGGCGTTTAGAAACTAATAAAATTCTTAAAAACTATTCAAATGCACAACAATCTCAGCTGCTGTGACCTTATATATACACCCGAGCATATCTCGAATGCTAAGACCCAAATTAAGCAAATCGTACATATCTCGGATACTAAGACCCCTTTCTCAGTTGCCACATATCTCGAGTGTTCAATTCAGGATCTCCAAACAACACATACCTCATGTGCACTCAGGATATGTTTCGGCGTCGCCAGTCATAGCATGGAGTCTCAGACACTGAGATATGTTCAATTTTTAACCTATCCCTCAGCATTTAAGATGTGTAAGAGTACGCATTTTTATAAAGGGTTATGCTAGGTAACTACTGACTTTTTCGAACAACATGAACAACGGGTCTAAAAATTGGTCCAATTCAAGTAAAACATACTACCTTCTAAATTACTCACATAAATCTTAATATTAGAATAACCATCCGCACACCTAGTAGATTGAACATCCGAACACCTAGTGAATTAAACATCCGATATATCTATTATTTATATTGTTTAATACTTTTATTATCTACCTATACTTTTTCTTTTATAAATACCTCACATTTTATGTATTTCCGTAATTTATATATTTATTAATTTAAAGTAATCTTAAAATTGGTTATATACATTAAAATAGTTTTTAAAATATTAATTATATTCTCGAAATCGATAAAAGTGCACCGTATTAATTTCTATCAGTGGGTCATTTGATAAAAACGGTTGAAAAACTAACGTAATTCCCTTTTACTAATATCTGAGATCATATTCATGCAATTGAAATTTTAAAAATTATTTTAGTAGATTATTTTGGAATTTAACTTATATATAAAAGACTCATTTTATATACATTATTTTACATTACTTATGATGAATTCTTGAATGAGCATAAATTTATCATACTTATTTTCTTCGAATATTATGGATTTTTTTTTTTAATGCGAACAATGTAATTTAACCATAGGATATCATATAGTCACCAAAAAAAAAAAAAAAAAACATAGGATATCATATATATCAACTATCATGTAAATATCTCTACTAAAAACATGAGCTAAACAAAGTTGCTTCAGAAATTTTAGTTTTACTAGTGTTTATGGTAATTTTTTTGTCGTATATGTCTAAAACGATAAATATAGTGGCTGAAAATTGACAAAAAAAAAAGTTTTATTCGAGTGTGCTTTTTCAATAATCAATACTCCTAATAAAATTTTACTTTATTAATCAAGATGGTGCTAATTTATTTTAGTTTGTTGTTATTTTTACGAGAAAATGGCTAAATTTGTCTTAAAATATCAATCATGATTTGAATTAATTTTTAAAAAATTTTTTAATTAAATTTATTCTTAAAATATTTGAAGTTAATCATGTTAGTCCTTTTGTCATTTTTTTATTGACGGCATCAACATTTGCTAATGTGACATATTAGATGACATCACAACACACATTAAATAGTCTTAATTGACTATTAATATAATAAATTTATGAAATTAAATCAAATCAAAACATTGATGAGAGACTTTGAGACATTAGAATCTCTCAATTTGGATTAATTTGATCTAACTTTATAAATTTATTATGTTAGTAGTCAATTAAAACTATTAGGTGCATGTTATGGTGTCACTTAACGTGCCACATCAGCAAATTCAGACGCCGTTAGATACAAAAGTGACAAAAGAACTACTGTAACTAATTTAAAATATTTGAAGGACAAATATTTCACCATTTATCTTATTTTTTTTTCTACCCAAAAAAATTTACTAAACCATTTTGAATGATTTTCTGTCATCTCAAGTCTCAACTATAAAGTGATTAATAATTTACGCTTATTATTCTTTTTCATGTGAGAGAGAGATGTGTATAACAGAATGGTGTGAGAAGAGAAGTGTTTTACATTGTTATGAATTACACAAATCGATGCCTCCAATTTCTTTGTACTGTTTTGTTTTTTTAAACAAACAATCACAAATCGGACGGTCCGATTTGTGGTTTAAAAAATAAAAAAAAATTAATATTAAAATCGGACCATCCGATTTTTATTTTTAAAAATAAAAAAATTTTAATGTTAAAATTGGACCCTCCAATTTTTATTTTCAAAAATAAAAAAAATTTAAAAATACAAATCAGATCCTCCGATTTGATCATCACATTTTTCATACACAAAAAACTCGCATGATCCGAGTTCTTCACACTCAAATTGAGCAAAAGCTGTCCCATACATTAGTATAGCACCTAAGAAACCCATAACCATGCACATCACAAACAAAATTTCCATAACAAAAAAAATGAGCCAATAATTTATGTTGACCAAATAATAGAAAGCAAAAGCATGCATCAACTAGGTACAAATCAAAATGAATATCCATCTCAATGATACATAAGTCTTGTCAATATTTATCTTACTCAATTTTCCTTTTCATTTATGGTAACACATCTCAAGTGATGTTCCTTTAACCAATCAAGCCAACACACAAACATTACTTGGAATCATAAAAAGTTAAAAACATAGATTGTTCATTCACCAACCATTTCTTCTATTAGATTGTATAATAGTAATACACAATGGCCAAAAGCAACAAAAAGTATTGCCAATTTTCTTCTCTATCCTGGATTCACACCATTAACCAATTCCAATTCAAAATCCCCCCCCCCCCATGTGCCCCTCCCCCCCACAAAAGGACATATTAGTAAATCCCACGAACAAAACGTCACAAACACAAGGACAAACAAAAACAGTAACATGGTCTGTTATATAAGCAACCTTAATTGCTTTTCTTCTATACCAAGCAATAATAATACACTAACCATTTTTCACCCATCCTTTTTTACATTGCATTAGTACATTACCATTAATAACTCTAAGTAGGGCTTTAACGAGTTCATAAGCATAAAATTAGACCATCCAAAAAACCAAGAAAAGAGGAAAAACATCATAGAAAGTCCTAAAATCTAAATTGAGGTTGTTATTATTACACGGTACTACTGGATTTCCGGACGACGTAGCGATACGCCGCGACCTTTTTCCTCCTCGAGGAAGTGTTATCAACAGAGAGTACCATTTTGCCTGGTTCCTTTGATGTGTATGAGTTGTGAATTGCTTCCTCTGAGGCCATAACTTTTCTTGGCTTCTCAACAGCTATGGTGTAGCTTCCTTCAGCATTTGGTACGAACTCAGCACTATATTCTAAGTCCCAACCACCAACCACTATGTCCCATGTGATGGTTGCACCAGCCTATTCAAAATCCAGCAACATAAAAAAAAAAAAAAAAAACAAAGAAAACATCATTATCACAACATAAAAAACAGGACAAAATTCAACCAAGAGAGACAACACATAAAATTTTGCGATAGCAAAAAACTTTAGACATATTTTGCGACGGACCAAATTGAACTTAGTGTATCATGCATTAGGATAATCCATTAATGTAGATTTAAATCATGAGAGTAGCATCTATCATTATTAAAATCTTATACGTTGTGTATGCAGCAACCCATTAGTCAACGACACACCATTAAATGAAAATTAGATCTGTGACAAATTAGTCCTTAGCCTCCCAAACTAGAGGATACCGTAAGAAGCCAAAATAAATCTTTACACCTTTAGCATTGTCCCAAAACATAAAGCTTATTATTATTATGCTTAATGCTTGGTTCAAGCTTTAAATTGGAAACAAAGGCTGATGATTCCTCTTTTATATGTGATGTTTAAAAAGATTCTTACTACAAAATTTCACCTTTGAACATTGTGTAAAATTTTGAATTAGGAGAACTTTTGATTTGAAAATTTTGGAGCACATGACAACAATCAATTGAAAAAAAAATATATTTTTTATGTGGAAAAAGAAACCACTTGCATGACAAAAGTAGCAATCAATCATCATCACAATATGCATAGGGAAGAGTTTTTTAGTGAAAAAAAAAAAGGAGGGTTATTATTGTCACCTCAATTCCTTCTATTTGTATGTTCACTTTCTCTCCACCTTTAACAGTGAAGTCTGAAGCAGGTTTTGGGGGACCATTCTGCAAATCACTGGGCCTATTCAGCCCTCCATACTGAACAGGAATATCCTCGGGCCTTATGAATCTGACCATAAAAAACAAACTCCTTTCAGAAGCCAAACCCAAAATGGATATATAGATAGGAAAGTGGGAATTTTAATTTCTATTATAGGACTAGCCAAGACAAAATAAAAAAAATGAGGTAAAAAAAAATGAAATAACCCATTTTGGTCTCTTAAATTCATTAAAATATGATCATGTATGAACATGTCTGTGACATTATTCTTAAATTAAATTTAGAAATAGTATGTACTATTAATTATTAATATCTAAAAATTATATAAGATGTTTACATAATTAGAAAAGAGGTTAAAAATATTTTTTAAAAATATATGAAAAATTAAAACTATAATATATTTTTTTTAATATATTCAGTATGCCCTATATATCTAACAAAAATCTAAAATTAACATATTAATAATTAAAGAGCGTTCACAACAATTAACTATTAGGTAGCGTTTGGTGGAGAGACAGAGACGAAAAAACTGAGACTGAGAGATATAGACTAAGCTAGTGTTTGGTGGAGAGGCAGAGACGAAAAGACTAACACTGAGAGATAGAGATTAAAATAAATCTTAGTATTCTGTTTGG